>NC_051219.1:4689202-4721702 GCF_015220715.1 Pygocentrus nattereri
ATAGCTGACAAAATCCTGTCCAAATCTGACTGTAGCTGACAAAATCCTGTCCAAATCTGACTGTGGCTGACAAAATCCTGTCCAAATCTGACTGTAGCTCACAAAATCCTGTCCAAATCTGACTGTGGCTGACAAAATCCTGTCCAAATCTGACTGTAGCTGACAAAATCTTGTCCAAATCTGACTATAGCTGACAAAATCCTTTCCAAATCTGACTGGCTGACAAAATCCTGTCCAAATCTGACTGTGGCTGACAAAATCCTGTCAAAATCTGACTGTAGCTCACAAAATCCTGTCCACATCTGACTGTAGCTCACAAAATCCTGTCCATATCTGACTGGCTGACAAAATCCTGTCCAAATCTGACTGTAGCTCACAAAATCCTGTCCACATCTGACTGTAGCTCACAAAATCCTGTCCAAATCTGACTGTAGCTCACAAAATCCTGTCCAAATCTGACTGTAGCTCACAAAATCCTGTCCAAATCTGACTGGCTGACAAAATCCTGTCCATATCTGACTGTGGCTGACAAAATCCTGTCCAAATCTGACTGTAGCTCACAAAATCCTGTCCAAATCTGACTGTAGCTCACAAAATCCTGTCCAAATCTGACTGTAGCTCACAAAATCCTGTCCAAATCTGACTGTGGCTGACAAAATCCTGTCCAAATCTGACTGTAGTTCACAAAATCCTGTCCAAATCTGACTGTAGCTCACAAAATCCTGTCCAAATCTGACTGTAGCTCACAAAATCCTGTCCAAATCTGACTGGCTGACAAAATCCTGTCCAAATCTGACTAGCTGACAAAATCCTGCCCAAATCTGACTGTAGCTCAAAAAATCCTGTCCAAATCTGACTGTAGTTCACAAAATCCTGTCCAAATCTGACTGTAGCTCACAAAATCCTGTCCAAATCTGACTGTAGCTCACAAAATCCTGTCCAAATCTGACTGGCTGACAAAATCCTGTCCAAATCTGACTGGCTGACAAAATCCTGTCCAAATCTGACTAGCTGACAAAATCCTGCCCAAATCTGACTGTAGCTCAAAAAATCCTGTCCAAATCTGACTGTAGTTCACAAAATCCTGTCCAAATCTGACTGTAGCTCACAAAATCCTGTCCAAATCTGACTGTAGCTCACAAAATCCTGTCCAAATCTGACTGGCTGACAAAATCCTGTCCAAATCTGACTGGCTGACAAAATCCTGTCAAAATCTGACTGTAGCTCACAAAATCCTGTCCACATCTGACTGTAGCTCACAAAATCCTGTCCATATCTGACTGGCTGACAAAATCCTGTCCAAATCTGACTGTAGCTCACAAAATCCTGTCCAAATCTGACTGTAGCTCACAAAATCCTGTCCAAATCTGACTGTGGCTGACAAAATCCTGTCCAAATCTGACTGTAGTTCACAAAATCCTGTCCAAATCTGACTGTAGCTCACAAAATCCTGTCCAAATCTGACTGGCTGACAAAATCCTGTCCAAATCTGACTAGCTGACAAAATCCTGCCCAAATCTGACTGTAGCTCAAAAAATCCTGTCCAAATCTGACTGTAGTTCACAAAATCCTGTCCAAATCTGACTGTAGCTCACAAAATCCTGTCCAAATCTGACTGGCTGACAAAATCCTGTCCAAATCTGACTGGCTGACAAAATCCTGTCCAAATCTGACTGTAGCTCACAAAATCCTGTCCAAATCTGACTGTAGCTCACAAAATCCTGTCCAAATCTGACTGTAGCTCACAAAATCCTGTCCAAATCTTACTGTGGCTTACAAAATCCTGTCCAAATCTGACTGTAGTTCACAAAATCCTGTCCAAATCTGACTGTAGCTCACAAAATCCTGTCCAAATCTGACTGTAGCTCACAAAATCCTGTCCAAATCTTACTGTGGCTGACAAAATCCTGTCCACATCTGACTGTAGTTCAAAAAATCCTGTCCAAATCGGACTGGCTGACAAAATCCTGTCCAAATCTGACTGTGGCTGACAAAATCCTGTCCAAATCTGACTGTAGCTGACAAAATCCTTTCCAAATCTGACTGTAGCTGACAAAATCCTTTCCAAATCTGACTGTAGCTCACAAAATCCTGTCCAAATCTGACTGTAGCTCACAAAATCCTGTCCAAATCTGACTGTAGCTCACAAAATCCTGTCCAAATCTTACTGTGGCTGACAAAATCCTGTCCAAATCTGACTGTAGTTCACAAAATCCTGTCCAAATCTGACTGTAGCTCACAAAATCCTGTCCAAATCTGACTGTAGCTCACAAAATCCTGTCCAAATCTTACTGGCTGACAAAATCCTGTCCAAATCTGACTGTAGCTCACAAAATCCTGTCCAAATCTGACTGTAGTTCACAAAATCCTGTCCAAATCTGACTGTAGCTCACAAAATCCTGTCCAAATCTGACTGTGGCTGACAAACTCCTGTCCAAATCTGACTGTAGTTCACAAAATCCTGTCCAAATCTGACTGTAGCTCACAAAATCCTGTCCAAATCTGACTGTAGCTCACAAAATCCTGTCCAAATCTGACTGGCTGACAAAATCCTGTCCAAATCTGACTAGCTGACAAAATCCTGCCCAAATCTGACTGTAGTTCAAAAAATCCTGTCCAAATCTGACTGTAGTTCACAAAATCCTGTCCAAATCTGACTGTAGCTCACAAAATCCTGTCCAAATCTGACTGTAGCTCACAAAATCCTGTCCAAATCTTACTGGCTGACAAAATCCTGTCCAAATCTGACTGGCTGACAAAATCCTGTCAAAATCTGACTGTAGCTCACAAAATCCTGTCCACATCTGACTGTAGCTCACAAAATCCTGTCCATATCTGACTGGCTGACAAAATCCTGTCCAAATCTGACTGTAGCTCACAAAATCCTGTCCAAATCTGACTGTAGCTCACAAAATCCTGTCCAAATCTGACTGTGGCTGACAAAATCCTGTCCAAATCTGACTGTAGTTCACAAAATCCTGTCCAAATCTGACTGTAGCTCACAAAATCCTGTCCAAATCTGACTGGCTGACAAAATCCTGTCCAAATCTGACTAGCTGACAAAATCCTGCCCAAATCTGACTGTAGCTCAAAAAATCCTGTCCAAATCTGACTGTAGTTCACAAAATCCTGTCCAAATCTGACTGTAGCTCACAAAATCCTGTCCAAATCTGACTGTAGCTCACAAAATCCTGTCCAAATCTGACTGGCTGACAAAATCCTGTCCAAATCTGACTGTAGCTCACAAAATCCTGTCCAAATCTGACTGTAGCTCACAAAATCCTGTCCAAATCTGACTGTAGCTCACAAAATCCTGTCCAAATCTGACTGTAGCTCACAAAATCCTGTCCAAATCTTACTGTGGCTTACAAAATCCTGTCCAAATCTGACTGTAGCTCACAAAATCCTGTCCAAATCTGACTGTAGCTCACAAAATCCTGTCCAAATCTTACTGTGGCTGACAAAATCCTGTCCAAATCTGACTGTGGCTGACAAAATCCTGTCCAAATCGGACTGGCTGACAAAATCCTGTCCAAATCTGACTATAGCTGACAAAATCCTGTCCAAATCTGACTGTAGCTGACAAAATCCTTTCCAAATCTGACTGTAGCTGACAAAATCCTTTCCAAATCTGACTGTAGCTCACAAAATCCTGTCCAAATCTGACTGTAGCTCACAAAATCCTGTCCAAATCTTACTGTGGCTGACAAAATCCTGTCCAAATCTGACTGTAGTTCACAAAATCCTGTCCAAATCTGACTGTAGCTCACAAAATCCTGTCCAAATCTGACTGTAGCTCACAAAATCCTGTCCAAATCTTACTGGCTGACAAAATCCTGTCCAAATCTGACTGTAGCTCACAAAATCCTGTCCAAATCTGACTGTAGTTCACAAAATCCTGTCCAAATCTGACTGTAGCTCACAAAATCCTGTCCAAATCTGACTGTAGCTCACAAAATCCTGTCCAAATCTGACTGTAGTTCACAAAATCCTGTCCAAATCTGACTGTAGCTCACAAAATCCTGTCCAAATCTGACTGTGGCTGACAAAATCCTGTCCAAATCTGACTGTAGTTCACAAAATCCTGTCCAAATCTGACTGTAGCTCACAAAATCCTGTCCAAATCTGACTGTGGCTGACAAAATCCTGTCCAAATCTGACTGTAGCTCACAAAATCCTGTCCAAATCTGACTGTAGCTCACAAAATCCTGTCCAAATCTGACTGTGGCTGACAAAATCCTGTCCAAATCTGACTGTGGCTGACAAAATCCTGTCCAAATCTGACTGTGGATCACAAAATCCTGTCCAAATCTGACTGTAGCTCACAAAATCCTGTCCAAATCTGACTGTAGCTCACAAAATCCTGTCCAAATCCGACTGTAGCTCACAAAATCCTGTCCAAATCTTACTGTGGCTTACAAAATCCTGTCCAAATCTGACTGTAGTTCACAAAATCCTGTCCAAATCTTACTGTAGCTCACAAAATCCTGTCCAAATCTGACTGTAGCTCACAAAATCCTGTCCAAATCTTACTGTGGCTGACAAAATCCTGTCCAAATCTGACTGTAGCTCACAAAATCCTGTCCAAATCTGACTGTAGCTCACAAAATCCTGTCCAAATCTTACTGTGGCTTACAAAATCCTGTCCAAATCTGACTGTAGTTCACAAAATCCTGTCCAAATCTGACTGTAGCTCACAAAATCCTGTCCAAATCTGACTGTAGCTCACAAAATCCTGTCCAAATCTTACTGTGGCTGACAAAATCCTGTCCACATCTGACTGTAGTTCACAAAATCCTGTCCAAATCGGACTGGCTGACAAAATCCTGTCCAAATCTGACTGTGGCTGACAAAATCCTGTCCAAATCTGACTGTAGCTGACAAAATCCTTTCCAAATCTGACTGTAGCTGACAAAATTCTTTCCAAATCTGACTGTAGCTCACAAAATCCTGTCCAAATCTGACTGTAGCTCACAAAATCCTGTCCAAATCTGACTGTAGCTCACAAAATCCTGTCCAAATCTGACTGTAGTTCACAAAATCCTGTCCAAATCTGACTGTAGCTCACAAAATCCTGTCCAAATCTGACTGTAGCTCACAAAATCCTGTCCAAATCTTACTGGCTGACAAAATCCTGTCCAAATCTGACTGTAGCTCACAAAATCCTGTCCAATCTGACTGTAGTTCACAAAATCCTGTCCAAATCTGACTGTAGCTCACAAAATCCTGTCCAAATCTGACTGTAGCTCACAAAATCCTGTCCAAATCTGACTGTAGTTCACAAAATCCTGTCCAAATCTGACTGTAGCTCACAAAATCCTGTCCAAATCTGACTGTGGCTGACAAAATCCTGTCCAAATCTGACTGTAGTTCACAAAATCCTGTCCAAATCTGACTGTAGCTCACAAAATCCTGTCCAAATCTGACTGTGGCTGACAAAATCCTGTCCAAATCTGACTGTAGCTCACAAAATCCTGTCCAAATCTGACTGTAGTTCACAAAATCCTGTCCAAATCTGACTGTAGCTCACAAAATCCTGTCCAAATCTGACTGTGGCTGACAAAATCCTGTCCAAATCTGACTGTAGCTCACAAAATCCTGTCCAAATCTGACTGTAGTTCACAAAATCCTGTCCAAATCTGACTGGCTGACAAAATCCTGTCCAAATCTGACTGTGGCTGACAAAATCCTGTCCAAATCTGACTGGCTGACAAAATCCTTTCCAAATCTGACTGTAGCTCACAAAATCCTGTCCAAATCTTACTGTGGCTGACAAAATCCTGTCCACATCTGACTGTAGTTCACAAAATCCTGTCCAAATCGGACTGGCTGACAAAATCCTGTCCAAATCTGACTGTGGCTGACAAAATCCTGTCCAAATCTGACTGTAGCTGACAAAATCCTTTCCAAATCTGACTGTAGCTGACAAAGTCCTTTCCAAATCTGACTGTAGCTCACAAAATCCTGTCCAAATCTGACTGTAGCTCACAAAATCCTGTCCAAATCTGACTGTAGCTCACAAAATCCTGTCCAAATCTTACTGTGGCTGACAAAATCCTGTCCAAATCTGACTGTAGTTCACAAAATCCTGTCCAAATCTGACTGTAGCTCACAAAATCCTGTCCAAATCTGACTGTAGCTCACAAAATCCTGTCCAAATCTTACTGGCTGACAAAATCCTGTCCAAATCTGACTGTAGCTCACAAAATCCTGTCCAAATCTGACTGTAGCTCACAAAATCCTGTCCAAATCTGACTGTAGCTCACAAAATCCTGTCCAAATCTGACTGTAGCTCACAAAATCCTGTCCAAATCTGACTGTAGTTCACAAAATCCTGTCCAAATCTGACTGTAGCTCACAAAATCCTGTCCAAATCTGACTGTGGCTGACAAAATCCTGTCCAAATCTGACTGTAGTTCACAAACTCCTGTCCAAATCTGACTGTAGCTCACAAAATCCTGTCCAAATCTGACTGTGGCTGACAAAATCCTGTCCAAATCTGACTGTAGCTCACAAAATCCTGTCCAAATCTGACTGTAGTTCACAAAATCCTGTCCAAATCTGACTGTAGCTCACAAAATCCTGTCCAAATCTGACTGTGGCTGACAAAATCCTGTCCAAATCTGACTGTAGTTCACAAAATCCTGTCCAAATCTGACTGTAGCTCACAAATTCCTGTCCAAATCTGACTGTGGCTGACAAAATCCTGTCCAAATCTGACTGTAGCTCACAAAATCCTGTCCAAATCTGACTGTAGTTCACAAAATCCTGTCAAAATCTGACTGTAGCTCACAAAATCCTGTCCAAATCTGACTGTGGCTGACAAAATCCTGTCCAAATCTGACTGTAGCTCACAAAATCCTGTCCAAATCTGACTGTAGTTCACAAAATCCTGTCCAAATCTGACTGGCTGACAAAATCCTGTCCAAATCTGACTGTGGCTGACAAAATCCTGTCCAAATCTGACTGGCTGACAAAATCCTTTCCAAATCTGACCGTGGCTGACAAAATCCTGTCCAAATCTGACTGTGGATCACAAAATCCTGTCCAAATCTGACTGTAGCTCACAAAATCCTGTCCAAATCTGACTGTAGCTCACAAAATCCTGTCCAAATCTGACTGTAGCTCACAAAATCCTGTCCAAATCTTACTGTGGCTTACAAAATCCTGTCCAAATCTGACTGTAGTTCACAAAATCCTGTCCAAATCTGACTGTAGCTCACAACATCCTGTCCAAATCTGACTGTAGCTCACAAAATCCTGTCCAAATCTTACTGTGGCTGACAAAATCCTGTCCAAATCTGACTGTAGCTCACAAAATCCTGTCCAAATCTGACTGTAGCTCACAAAATCCTGTCCAAATCTTACTGTGGCTTACAAAATCCTGTCCAAATCTGACTGTAGTTCACAAAATCCTGTCCAAATCTGACTGTAGCTCACAAAATCCTGTCCAAATCTGACTGTAGCTCACAAAATCCTGTCCAAATCTTACTGTGGCTGACAAAATCCTGTCCACATCTGACTGTAGTTCACAAAATCCTGTCCAAATCGGACTGGCTGACAAAATCCTGTCAAAATCTGACTGTGGCTGACAAAATCCTGTCCAAATCTGACTGTAGCTGACAAAATCCTTTCCAAATCTGACTGTAGCTGACAAAATCCTTTCCAAATCTGACTGTAGCTCACAAAATCCTGTCCAAATCTGACTGTAGCTCACAAAATCCTGTCCAAATCTGACTGTAGCTCACAAAATCCTGTCCAAATCTTACTGTGGCTGACAAAATCCTGTCCAAATCTGACTGTAGTTCACAAAATCCTGTCCAAATCTGACTGTAGCTCACAAAATCCTGTCCAAATCTGACTGTAGCTCACAAAATCCTGTCCAAATCTTACTGGCTGACAAAATCCTGTCCAAATCTGACTGTAGCTCACAAAATCCTGTCCAAATCTGACTGTAGCTCACAAAATCCTGTCCAAATCTTACTGTGGCTGACAAAATCCTGTCCAAATCTGACTGTAGTTCACAAAATCCTGTCCAAATCTGACTGGCTGACAAAATCCTGTCCAAATCTGCCTGTGGCTGACAAAATCCTGTCCAAATCTGACTGGCTGACAAAATCCTTTCCAAATCTGACTGTAGCTCACAAAATCCTGTCCAAATCTGACTGTAGCTCACAAAATCCTGTCCAAATCTGACTGTAGCTCACAAAATCCTGTCCAAATCTTACTGGCTGACAAATCCTGTCCAAATCTGAGTGGCTGACAAAATCCTGTCCAAATCTGACTGTAGCTCACAAAATCCTGTCCAAATCTGACTGTAGCTCACAAAATCCTGTCCAAATCTGACTGTAGCTCACAAAATCCTGTCCAAATCTTACTGTGGCTGACAAAATCCTGTCCACATCTGACTGTAGTTCACAAAATCCTGTCCAAATCGGACTGGCTGACAAAATCCTGTCAAAATCTGACTGTGGCTGACAAAATCCTGTCCAAATCTGACTGTAGCTGACAAAATCCTTTCCAAATCTGACTGTAGCTGACAAAATCCTTTCCAAATCTGACTGTAGCTCACAAAATCCTGTCCAAATCTGACTGTAGCTCACAAAATCCTGTCCAAATCTGACTGTAGCTCACAAAATCCTGTCCAAATCTTACTGTGGCTGACAAAATCCTGTCCAAATCTGACTGTAGTTCACAAAATCCTGTCCAAATCTGACTGTAGCTCACAAAATCCTGTCCAAATCTGACTGTAGCTCACAAAATCCTGTCCAAATCTTACTGGCTGACAAAATCCTGTCCAAATCTGACTGTAGCTCACAAAATCCTGTCCAAATCTGACTGTAGTTCACAAAATCCTGTCCAAATCTGACTGTAGCTCACAAAATCCTGTCCAAATCTGACTGTAGCTCACAAAATCCTGTCCAAATCTGACTGTAGTTCACAAAATCCTGTCCAAATCTGACTGTAGCTCACAAACTCCTGTCCAAATCTGACTGTGGCTGACAAAATCCTGTCCAAATCTGACTGTAGTTCACAAACTCCTGTCCAAATCTGACTGTAGCTCACAAAATCCTGTCCAAATCTGACTGTGGCTGACAAAATCCTGTCCAAATCTGACTGTAGCTCACAAAATCCTGTCCAAATCTGACTGTAGCTCACAAAATCCTGTCCAAATCTGACTGTGGCTGACAAAATCCTGTCCAAATCTGACTGTGGCTGACAAAATCCTGTCCAAATCTGACTGTGGATCACAAAATCCTGTCCAAATCTGACTGTAGCTCACAAAATCCTGTCCAAATCTGACTGTAGCTCACAAAATCCTGTCCAAATCTTACTGTGGCTTACAAAATCCTGTCCAAATCTGACTGTAGTTCACAAAATCCTGTCCAAATCTGACTGTAGCTCACAAAATCCTGTCCAAATCTGACTGTAGCTCACAAAATCCTGTCCAAATCTTACTGTGGCTGACAAAATCCTGTCCAAATCTGACTGTAGTTCACAAAATCCTGTCCAAATCTGACTGGCTGACAAAATCCTGTCCAAATCTGCCTGTGGCTGACAAAATCCTGTCCAAATCTGACTGGCTGACAAAATCCTTTCCAAATCTGACTGTAGCTCACAAAATCCTGTCCAAATCTGACTGTAGCTCACAAAATCCTGTCCAAATCTGACTGTAGCTCACAAAATCCTGTCCAAATCTTACTGGCTGACAAATCCTGTCCAAATCTGAGTGGCTGACAAAATCCTGTCCAAATCTGACTGTAGCTCACAAAATCCTGTCCAAATCTGACTGTAGCTCACAAAATCCTGTCCAAATCTGACTGTAGCTCACAAAATCCTGTCCAAATCTGACTGTAGTTCACAAAATCCTGTCCAAATCTGACTGTAGTTCACAAAATCCTGTCCAAATCTGACTGTAGCTCACAAAATCCTGTCCAAATCTTACTGTGGCTGACAAAATCCTGTCCAAATCTGACTGTAGTTCACAAAATCCTGTCCAAATCTGACTGGCTGACAAAATCCTGTCCAAATCTGACTGTGGCTGACAAAATCCTGTCCAAATCTGACTGTAGCTCACAAAATCCTGTCCAAATCTGACTGTAGCTCACAAAATCCTGTCCAAATCTGACTGTGGCTGACAAAATCCTGTCCAAATCTTACTGTGGCTGACAAAATCCTGTCCAAATCTGACTGTAGCTCACAAAATCCTGTCCAAATCTGACTGTGGCTGACAAAATCCTGTCCAAATCTGACTGTGGATCACAAAATCCTGTCCAAATCTGACTGTGGCTCACAAAATCCTGTCCAAATCTGACTGTGGCTGACAAAATCCTGTCCAAGTCTGACTGTAGCTCACAAAATCCTGTCCAAATCTGACTGTGGCTGACAAAATCCTGTCCAAATCTGACTGTGGCTCACAAAATCCTGTCCAAATCTGACTGTGGCTGACAAAATCCTGTCCAAATCTGACTGTGGCTGACAAAATCCTGTCCAAATCTGACTGTAGCTCACAAAATCCTGTCCAAATCTGACTGTGGCTCACAAAATCCTGTCCAAATCTGACTGTGGCTGACAAAATCCTGTCCAAATCTGACTGTGGCTGACAAAATCCTGTCCAAATCTGACTGTGGCTGACAAACGTCTGTTAAAATTTGACAGTAGAATTTGGCTAAGTTCTGCTGCAGACTAAATAGGCAGATTTATAGGCAAATGAACTCAAAATGTGCTGTTTTATTCATAACTGGACTGAACTGGACTGGTGAACTTTGTGAACTAAGCATTTTGAAACATTAAACACTTTACATACCTTGAAAGTGTTTTCATTTTTCATGATCTGGGCCCTCAAATAATAGATACTTTCTGGCTACTGTAGTTTACTCTTTACATTACTCCTCAGATTCTTCATCTCGTGGCCGATGCTTGATCGTGTATGCATAGTGCATAATTTTACCCAGAACCCTTTGCCTGAAAAGTCCATACGTCTGGCACAAATACACATAGTGGAAATGCATTAGACGTTAGAATCTCATATAGAGTTTATGGTGCCTCTGCCTCTCCTGAGACAGACTGGGGCAGGACTAGAGAAACATGCTCCCGTCAGACTGTGAATAAACAGGTTAAAAACTGCCCAGCAGAAACTGCCCATGCTGATTTAATGCTTTACATTGCTCTGTTGCTTGTGTCCAAAACATATTACGCCACCTGGACAGACGCCAGGAGCAACGTGTGTTTAATTACATGCTTAAGGGCAGAAATGCAATTGGTATAAGCTAAGATCAAACCCAAGACTGGTGGGATGGTTGGAACCAATGAGCCTCCACTGTGCACCACGCTGGCTGAGGGGTGTTTATAAAGGGCTAACAGGGCTGCTGCTTCAAGGTCGTTTCAGTTATTTAGCAAATAGTGACTAAAGGCTCTGGCTCTCTGTTCCAGTCTTGCACAAGCCTGCATCAGGTGTTTGCTGAGCTGGGAGAAGGCAGAAATGTGCACAGGGTTGGGACTGAGAACGGCTGAGATAAGGGCAGTTCTAAAAGGGGGGTTGTGCTCTAGGATCAGTAACGTGTAGGGCTTTGAAATGTTCTGTCTGAATCCAACTGGAGTTTACAAATTTCCGTCTAATTCTGTCGGTAGCCGACAAAATTCTCTCTGAACTCCAGTGTAACCAACAAACTTTCGTTTGAACTGACTTGCACTGTAAAAACGTCTCGGTATATCAACCTAAAAAAATTACTTCAAGCAGTTAAACTTTTTACTCAGCCCAAATAATGACACTTATTGAATGGATAGTTAATTCGAAGTATTTATTCAGGGTTCAATTAAAAAGCTTAGTTTACTTACTACTACATGAAGTCATTCTTTTAATTTTATCTGACGAGCCATTTTTACTGCGTGTAACCGGGAAAATTCTGTCCAAATCTGACATTTTTAGCAGAGTTTTTTTTAAATCTGACTGTATGGGACAAAACTGAGTTAGAATTTGATTGTAGCAGAGAAAATTCTGTCCAAATCTGACTGTAGCCAACAAAATTCTCTTAAAATTTACATTTTATGGCATTTGGCTGACGCTCTTATCCAGAGTGACTTACAGTTTGATCATTTTACACAGGTAGGTGAAGGTGGTGTTAGGAGTCTTGCCCAAGGACCCTTATTGGTATAGTGCAGGGTGCTTGCCCTGGTGGGGGATTGAACCCAGTCAACAGCGTAGAAGGCAGAGGTGTTACCCACTACACTATCCAACCACAAAATCTGCACCAAACACAAATTTTTAAAAATAAATTACTCTGTTTTCAGAAATCTGATAAAGCGAGCTGGACTTTAGCTTAGTAAAGGGGGTTTGTAGGAGATGGCGATCATGTGTACTCTTATTTTCAGCTAAAATGAATGTTTGAAAGAAAACTGCGACGTGGCGTTTGAGTTTTACGTTATTTTTACATCACGTCGTCTTCTGTGAGTTTATTGGCTGGTTGCAGAGCAGAAATCCGATTGCTGTCTGACTCATGTAGAGCCAGAGTTTCCCATGATCTGACTGCATGTAAACAAGCTCAACCAATTAGAGACAAAATCTGATATGCGCACTTATCAGATTATTCAGAGCACGTAAACACGCTCAATGATGAGAAAATCATGACTGAGACTCCACTTATCAAAACTGTTAAGCTACTTAACAACAATGACAGCTGTCATCAGATCACTGATGAGCAAAACTGAAATGAATAGTCTAATTATCGGTTTTTCAAAAGTGGGTTTATGTTGCACATTAATGAATTTGTGCATCAGATAATGCCTTAAAGAACAACATTACCAAAGTCTGGGTAATTGTACGTCTGATTATTGTAAACGTAATTAAGGTGTTTAGTGTCTCGTGTTTCCGTCAAATATGGGAGACAACAAACTTGAACATAAAATATGACCCTGACCAGAGCCCAAAACATTGCTTGAGGATCGTTATCCACACCAAAATAAGCCCTATTGTGGAAAAGTGATTCCCATCAGATTGAGATAAATATTTCGAACTCTCTGACTCGCGCATCTCCTGCTGTTTTCTCCCACGGAGGAAAGCGTGCAGGTTTTATAGCTTTGGCAAGGGCTTTCTGTTTAGTCCCTGTAGCTGAACCTCAGCCAGCCATTACACCTCCCTTGCGCTGTTTCTGGCCATTTTATCATATCATTTTGATTAACTAAGTGGAGGTCAGTGCCGCAGTTTGGCCTTCATATTTTATTAAAGGCCTCGGCCTGAGCCTCTGAAGTCCCCAAGTGTGTGTAACACTTCGTTGAAATACACCCTTCGCTGATGGGAAGGAACAATATTGATCCGCTGCTCAGCAGAGTCTCGGGCCGTTTGCCCGATTTATCGCCCCGTGTTAATGGTCCGTTACACAGCACAGCTTAAAAGACGTGGATGGGGGGGGCACATGTACCGCTCATGGATCTCAGCCCCTCCGAGACCTCAGAGATGCACGACTAAACGTAGGCCGAGACGTGCGTTTTTCATTGTGAAGCCTTGTGTGGTGTGCAGGGATTGTGCAGCTTAGCCAGGCTGTGTTTTGCATACGGATGCATCCGGAATGGCTTGTATTCAGAGCTGCCACAGTGTGAAGTGTTTACTGTTACTGTGCAGCACTTACGCAGTTTTGCGCTGTCAGGCTCAGCGGAGCAGAAACGGTTTAGGCTAGAGGTGGCTAGGACATGAACAAAGCTGTCCAGATTACATTACAGAAGCAAGACATGTAGGTAACACCTACCGTCATGAAATACCACCTGGGTAATGTGTATTTGAAGTGTCAGGTGCTATGATGATCAAACGGGACTGATTCATGGAACATTTGTACATTTTTCTCTTTACCCCAATCAGCCAAGGCACGTTTGGCATCTGTAGTTTTAACACTGGAGGCTAATGAGACTAACGAGTAGCAGCTTATACCCTACCAATTAGCATTCCGCAGACTGCATCAACGTTTGCCTCAATCATTGAACATTTGCCTCAAATTGCACTGAGTTGTTAAAGGTGGATGCTGGCCTACACGTAGAACATATTATTTAAGACATTAACATTCTGTAACACATGCTGAAGCCTCATTATTATGACTGAATTCTTGACTTTCTATCCTTTTTCTATCTTTTCATCAGTGTGCTCTCAATACACAGCAGGCATTAAGCAAATGCGTAATAAAGCCCGTTGGGACTCACTCCGCGGTGATGAAGAAAACCTGGTCGTTCATAATAATAATAAAAAATACCGATGTGACATTTGGTTTCTTAGCAATATTGTAAGCTCACTGGCTTCTGTACGCATTCACCATCCACTGAAGGAAAAAACAAAACCCTCATGAACCCAGCCCAAAGTACTGGTAGTCCCTCCCACCTTCAAGTCATCAGAGAAGGTTTTTACTGTCTGGATGTCTGGAACATCACGTTGTAAAGCAGGGGTGCTCAGTCCTGCTCCCGGAGATCCGCCACTCTCCTGAGTTGATCTCCAACCCAAATCTGGCACACTTGGCCCAGGTAAGAAAGGTCTTCAGAAGCGTCTGAACATCTGAACTCTCCAGGGTGGAAGATCTCCAGGACCAGGATTGAGCACTCCGGCTCTAGAGGCACCACTGTGGTCACACTTTTCACAATTCAAGTAGAATTGCTTTGGAAGACCAGCTACATTGCAGGTAAAAGGAAACTAGATTTGTTTCTTGACCAAACTATTCCTTTGGTACTCAACGTTGGCAATATTTGCAGTTTATACTCTGTAAGAGCTCTACAAAGCTCTGCAATCTCTTTGTCTTGAGCCTGTCTCTATTACCAGAGCCTGTCATTCTTTCATGTAGCTGCATCATTGTGTGCTACAGAGACGTGTGAGTCCCGTATATGGAGATATTTAATCCAGTTTAGAGAAAACATTGCCAAGAGCTTGTGTAGCTGGCAACCACTGGACCAGAGAAGAGAGAAAGAGAGTGAGTTAGAGAGAGAGAGAGAGAGAGAGAGAGAGAGACATCTATTAAGCTGCGGATATGGAGCATAGCCAGAGGATACGGAGATACCACCATGACAGGCTCATATCGAACTCAGCAGGCATCTCCCCCAGAGTGCTTTATAGGCAGGAATGTCCGATTGCATATGTATGTGCTTCCGTGGTGTGTCGCCTAAAGTGCACTTGGTATATTTAAAGACTCTGTGAGTCGAGACCATCGCAGTGCTGATGTTGCTTAATGATTGGTCACGAAAGAGTTGGAAGCATGTTGCTCCTTTCAAACTCGCAGGGATCCAGATGCTGGAAGCAGCATGCCTCGAGAACCTGAACGGCTTAATTAAACTTTGCAATGCAAGTTTAATTAAGGTGCCATCACTAAGAGTTTGGAACCAAACTCTTGATAGGTTTGGTCCTCATGACTTCCAATCATCATGCCTGAATTCATTGCTCCTCTCATATTTAGAGGATTGCTCCTTTCAAACACACAGACATCTAGATGTGAGAAGCGTTGTGCTTCGATAATCTGGACAGTTTGGACTTTGGAATCTTTGGAACGTGGGTTTAGTTGAAGTACCCTCATTAATATTGCAGCCAGTCTTGGTAGGTTTGGCCCTCATGACTTCCATTAATCTTGCTTGTACGTATTGAATTCTTAATTAAGAACCACTGATCCAGAGCTGGACGAAGTACACAAATCCTGTGCTCGAGTTAAACTAGACACCCAAGGTAAAATATCACTCCAGGAAAAGTAGAAGTTCCTCCCTTTAGACCTCCACTTGAGTAAAAGTATTAAAGTATTTACCTTCAAATGTACTTAAGTATAAAGTAAAAGTACTAAAAGAGTAATTCTGGCTCTGATGTCCTGTTATCATTTTTATAACCAGACTGGCTTCATGAACTCATTTCAGGTGAAAGTCCTCCAGCGTCTCTCTTGGTAAACCAGTCTTTTAATAGAACGTCATTAATTAGTGACGCTGACGTCTATTAAAATGATCAGAAGCACAAAACACTGAAGGTAAACAGTTTCCATCAGGGAGAACCGAGTGGCTCTGAAATCACTTTTTACACACAAGCAAAGTTTCAGTTTCAGATTTATTTACAACTTAGTTCCAAGTTTAAGTTGAATAAAAACTGGCTTTAAACTCAGGATCACAGATGAGCTCCTTTACTATGTTGATCTGTAGGCGTCTGTTCATAAACATAAACCAGCCCAAACTCATTTACTATAAAATGAAATGGTGTTTGTAGAAATTCAGAAAAAAGCCGCGTCAGTCTCGACTGCATATGTGGACATATTTCTATATTGAGCTCTATTTACACAAAGTTAGGTTAGTTCATCATTTATGTTGAACAGACTCTCCCAAAGTTTTACGCTGCTGCGCTGACGTTGAACCGCGTGCTGCACTGGGTCGGTAACACCAACAGGTCAAAACCAGCTCTAAACAAAGTGACCGCTGGGCCCTGATTGGTGCTCTGGCTTTGCGCTTCTTTTGTTTTGACATGTTACGTTTTTATACACACAGAAACCAAAAGGAACGACAGATTTCTCAAAATGTAGGAGGAAAAAGTCGGATATTAGACTCTGAAATGTAGAGGAGTGAAAGGAGAAAGACGCCCAGAAAAGGAGAAACTTCAGTACAGATACACCAAAAATACTAAAGTACAGAAACTAATTACATTTACTCAGTTACTCAGTTACTGTCCACCACTGCACTGATCAATTGCACACACTAGGGGGCAGTAAACACACTTACCCAGAGTACTGGGCAGTCCTATCCATGGCTCCAGTCAGAAGGCTGGTCCCCTAACCTCCAGCCCACGACTGCCCCTATTGTTAACTTCAACTGTAGAGGAATGGAGGTATGATGCAGTTTTAAACTCAGAGGGTTGTAGATATGTCACTCTCTTCAAACTAGGAAGGTTGTATGTAGGTAGTCTGTTTCTCAGAAGGTCATAGATAAGTTGTTTTGTAGGTAAGTTTCCTACAAGGTGTTAACAGAGCAGGCACCGCCCGGCCGTTGCGATCCTCCAATGAACTTCGCTTAGCTTTGCCAAACATTCACACAAAGCAATTGAGACTGTTCTCATACTTGATTCCCCAGTGGTGGAACAAGCTACCTTCCACTGTCAGAGCAGCGGCGTCCCTCGCTATGTTTAAGAAACTCCTGAAGACAGAGCTCTTCAGGGAGCACTTGCTCTAATCGCCTCTTGCAATCTAACCACTACCAACCTCATCTCCTTCTTGCCCTCCTTCCCTTCTCTACCCCGCTATTACCCCTTGGCCTCCTTTAAGGCCTGACTATGTTTGTTCTATGTACCACATTATTTGTAAGTCGCTTTGGATAAAAGCGTCTGCTAAATGTAATGTAATGTAATGTAATGTAAAAGTTGTTATTTTCAAGTATAGAAGGTCATAGGTAAGTTTCTTTGAAACTCACAAGGTATGGTGTTCTTTTCAAACTGAGAAATTACATGCATTTTCTTCATTTCAGCCTTAGAAGGCCATAGGTATTGCCTTCTTTTCAAACTCAGGGCTTTCAATAAGTTGTTCTTTTCAAGCGCAGAAGGTTGTAGGTATAAACCTTCATCTCCAACCCAGAAGGATATAGGTCAGTTGCTCATTTGAAGCTCAGAAGGCTTTAGGTATGTTGTTCAGAGCCAGAGGGCTTTCAGTTCAAACTCGGAAGGTGAGAGGTACATTGTTCCCGTCAAAGTCATGGAAGTCAAGAAGCAGCAGTCTTCATTAACCTGAAGAGATTCAATGAATCTTTAGAGAGGGTTTAATTACGTGGTGGGGAAGCGTCCTTGAGGTTCTGCAGTCACAGTTGACAGTTTCGGCCCTAATGAGCTCTATGAGTCATGTCTGAATTCTGTATAAAATGTAGGATTGAGCAGAGCGAGTTAGTTTGCTTGCATGGACACTTGCACACGTACTGCATGGCTCTCCTTGCCATGACTCGATGAAAATAACCAAATTGGGTATCCGTCCACGGATTCCACCCTGCCTCAGGCTCCATCTCAGTGGGACCTGTTCAAAGCCCTGCTTTAATGCAGTGGTAAAGAGACAGCAGCTCATCCTCTCTCACAATGCAGAGGATTTTCTGAAATGCTTATCCCACACAATCTGAGCCAAGTTGTAGCGACTGGAAGTAATTATGTAGTGAAAGCCCAACTACAAGAGTTTGCCAAAGTGGAGTTCGGAGGTTGTACAAGATAGAGGCTTAAATGGTGTTAAAGGATGTCTGGTGGGATTTGACAGTGGTGTGTTTCAGAGAGAAAAATGAGCTTGTATATGCGTAATCTTTCTAATCGTAATTGTCAAGCCAACGTGTTGAGGCTGGCAGCAGAGAATGCAGAGAAAATGAGGATACTGCATGGAAAACAAGGCAGCGGCACAAATAGGAAATACGTTTTTTTTTTAAATAAAATTGAGAAACACCTGTTTCAGTCTGATGCCATCTGGATGGTTTTGTCATTGCGATGAAACTCGGTCCCAGTGCCATGCTACAGTTTTTTATCACTTCATTATGAATACAAATATTGAGTCTCAAAATAACTGGCAGGAATCCAATTAAAGGGAAGTAGATGATTCCCAGCAGAGCCTCGATACACAGCCGAGAGCCACGGCTCCCCGTTCGCACACACACCACACAATGTGGAAGCTTAAGGATCTGCGAGCTCTGCTGATTAGCGGTGAAGTGTAATTAAGTCCAGCAGTGACCTCAGTGGTGACTCTGCGTTTATCTGTGATTGCAGGTTGAGCCGCCGGACGAAGAGGCACAGGGAGCGCTCCAGAGGTGCTACGGATGACTACGGAGGGAGAGAGAGGGGGAAGACAGACAGAGAGAGAGAGCAAGCGAGAAAGTGAGAGCTACAGAATGCAAAGAGTGAAGTAGTGAGAGAGAGAGGAGGGCAGGAAGGACGACAGACAGGGGGAGAGTTACGAAATCCAAACAGAGAGGCAGAGATAAAGGGAGGAAGGAGAAAGAGAGGCAGAATAAAGAGAGGGAGGGAAGGACTGGCTGTCAGTGAATGCTGAGCACCTGGAGAATGTCGAGATGCAGCGATGGAGGGACGAAATGAAAAGAAAAGTTATTCAGGAGAGGGGATGAGACCGAGAGTCTCTCGCAGAGGAGAGGAAAGACAGGAAAGAAAGGGTACGTCTTTTCGGCCTCTGCTCCCGACCCGGTGAACCATGCCGAGGAGCAGTTCAAGGAGGTCGTCGCTGCTCATCCTCAGGGTGTGTGTGTGTGTGTATGTGTGTTCCAAGCTGGTGAAACTCGTGGGCAGTGCAGATGATCACACACACACGGCGCAGGAGGGAGGACTCGATCTGGCGCCTCGGAGGGCAGCAAGAAAGGACGACTTATCATCAACATCATCACACACAGAAACCTTTCAGAGTTCAAAGGCTGCCTGGAGAGAGCAGGACACTTTGAAGAACGAGAGAATAACGAATAACGAGGCGTCCTTGGCTCCAGCTGGGCCTCTGTGGGAAAGGACTGCACCCACGGATCGGGATGCCTCACAAGCCACAGAGATTAGAGCAAGCATCTCGGAAAACGCTGGGACTGCAGTTTCCTCGCTCAAAGGCAACATAAACCCAAACCCTTCTGCTCTAATCACAACAACCGGCTCTATTTCCAGTGCCACAGATACCCTTCAATCCACGAATAGCCGTGCTGGACTGGGTGCCAGCCTTCAAGAGGCTTCAAGTGCCACTCAAAGAAGTGGTATCGTTTTCCAGGAGTTCCCAGGAGATTCCCCAGAAAGGGGACAGGGCCTTGCTGGGATGGACCCCCGCTCTAGGTCCAGGAGGAGCTGGATCTGGAACCAGTTTTTCGTGATTGAAGAGTACAGCGGGCCGGAACCTGTCTTGATTGGTCGGGTAAGAGTCACACCAGGCATGTAGCTTACATTAGTTCACAAATGCAAACCACGAGCTTCGCTAAATTGGTTTCACGTGTTCTAGAACGTGTCACGTGAAACTTCGTAATGCAGTGCGAGTGCCAACTCTGTTCTAGGCATTTCAGAGAGGGGTGCAATAGTGTGGATTACCCAGTGCAAAGGTCAGACAAAAAAGGCAAAGACTGTGCTCAAACCGGCATGTTTGTATCATGTCTATTGCACCAATCCAATCTAAACTATGTAGTTGGGGAATATAACAGCGCCACGTTCCAAGCCCTGCTTGGCTCCAGGTTTAATTTGTATATTTAAAAAATAAATGATGGTTAAAGTTTAAAAAGATGGGGTTAACAATTTCACACAATTCAGATTTTAAATATTGAATCTTAAGCTTCTTCTGTTTCTTCTTACTAGCATCTGGGTGCGGCCTATTAGAGTAAAGTGGTTGGGAAAGGGGAGGGGCATCTATTATGCATGCACTCACTCATATTTGCATTAACTTCGGTTGACGAGCGCAGGAGTAAATGATGTACTGAACTTCTACTACATGACTCTTATCGGATGAGAGAAACCACTTCAACAGAGAAACTTGTGTGCATGGTAAAAATATTTGTTTCTTACGGTTCCAAAGGATATTTTGGTACCGCAGGCCAATGTTAAGCATGCAGCCATTAAATCGTTGCTCGTTAGTGGGCCGCTCATTCACCCAGCCCGAATCTCCGTTATCCAGCCAATGCTGGTCCATATCACGTGACTGGATCTACACTGTTAGAACTAAAGGTGCTGTGCAGGTACATTGTTCGTTCATGAAGGTACAAACGGTGTAAGTGTTCCCTCAGAGGTTCTACAGTGGTTCTAAGGTCTGATTGTGGAGCTTAAATCAGTTCCTCCAGGTGAAAAGTTGGTATTTGTTCCTTTTCATAACCGAATGTTTTAAAACAGAGCAGTAGAGTAAAAGCCTGGAGGCGAGGCGAGGCGGGGTGTGTGGAGTCAGTCCAGCTTAGAACAGATCATTTCAGTGGATTATGGTTCAGTTATGTTCCCTGACTAAAGGCACTGAGATGGACCCCTGAGGGAACCACCCCAGTGACAAGAGAATTACTGCCCCAGTGCCTTTTTAACCTGAGAGTCTAACTCCCCAGGTAGTGCACTATGTAGACCATAAAATAATGGCTTTTACACCCAAACAGACAGCCCTGTATATTCAGCCGTAAGCTGTGTGACTCCCTAACATTTAGAGCACTACTCGTGCACAGGAGCCAGTTTCCTGACCTATGCAGTGCGCTATGCAGGGAGTCGGGAGCTAATTGAGATTTGAGGGCTTTTAAAAAACGTTATGCGCTTCTGAGTCCTCCAAGTAAGAAAATGCGAGACATGATAGCTACTTGGCCTTTTGACCACCCTGTAACATCGTATCCGGCGCTGAGAGCGAGGGTCTGACAGCCCGGCTCTGAGAGTGCTTTACCTTTACCGCGGCGATGCAGTTAGACCTTTCTCCGTTCAGCAGACACATAATCCATCTTCTAGATATTCTGTTCCCTCCTTCTATGAAGCAGGATGCAATCCTCAACTGTCGACGCGCTCATGTTTATTGTTGTCTCGGCTGTTAGAATAATAGCATCTCTTGTATTGTTATGCTGCCCCATTGAGCCCTGAGGTGTATAACATAATTCTTGTTGACACTGAGGCCATGAGCTTGCAGTGCACTGTGCAGGTCTTGTCATATGCATTAGCTTATTTATATGGTTTCTGCATGAACGGGGAGCCGAGAACACCGAGGGGTTTGCCATGGTTCTTCTGTAGTTTTGCGCTGAGGCTAACAAGTATTGGAAGCCTATACCTCACCAGATAGCATGGTGGTCACCGCATGTTGAGATCCCTACATGGGCACCTTGAACTGGGCGGAGTTGTTCAGTAATCTCTAACAGACGTCATTATGTGGTGCTGTATCTACACATGTACATATCTTTGAAAAAAAAATACCTCTGCTACTGTTTTCAGCTACTTTGCACGGAACCGCTGTAAATTTACAGTAAAACCACTGTGATCCTGCTGCTGCGCTCTGTAAATATAGAGGATTGTTGAGAAATGGCGCATTCTGTGGGAAACGGGTCGGCCCTCTTGTCCCAAAGCTGACGTTTTTACAGTGATTACAGTCGATGGCAAACGGGGGAAACGTAGGCAGCCTGTGTCTGAACGCTGTAGTGAAGATGTGGTGCCTCCTCCCACGAGGACATATTTGAGCAGATTTGGCACGGCTTGATATTCTGGCCACGGTGCTGTTCTGCGCTTTAGTTCAACTCATAGTGTTTTAATTAACCATCAGTGGCCCATAAACTCCTTCTATATCTGTGTCTCTGTCTTTGTGAGAAGCAGTGCTGAAATACGGCTCAAACAGTTCTGTAGAGTCGCCCTGTCGATTCCGTCTTATCCTGAGATCATGCATGCCTCTCAGCCGGAGTTATGAGGCTGAGACACACGTCTGTGGTATGCGGCTATCCCCTAGGTCCTGATGAAGGCAGGGCCCATACAAAAACATGTGAAGTTAGCAGGGAGAGGATGAAATCTGTGAGGGAGTGGGGGCGGCGTGCGAGTCCTGAGCCCAACCCCATGGGCACCACCTGCGGTCCCACGACGAGGCCGGAGAACGGGGGCGGTGATGGAGGAGGAGGAACGAGCCATGCACCGGACGTGGGACCGGAGGCGGTGCCGGGGATCGGGACTCGCATGCCGTCCCCAATAGACTTTGTCCTATTCGAAGTCCTGCAAGCAATGGAAACAATCAGACTTGTTCAGACTGGATCTGACTGGATCTGACTGGATCAGCCTTCAGGAGCTGAGAGCTTTCACTCAACTGGGAAAATCAGACTTCGGCTGCTTTTACGGGAATCTTTAAAACTCCACCATCTTAAAGTGTTAATCTCTAAACACCTCCACTCAGCCTGCAGACGCCTCAGCTCGTTTCGCTTTAGGGTTTTATTAGTTTTTTAGTTATTTGATTTCGTTTCATGTTTTATGTTAATTGTTTCATTATTTTACTGTTTTTTTTATACTTTACTGTTATTTTACTGTTTAATCGTTACTATTACTGTTTTCCGTTTTATCCTGATGTTTTATTCATATATTATTATTATTATTATTATTATTATAGCATTTGATTATTTTGGTTTGTCAATATTATTTATTTATGTACTGTTTTAATATTTTTGGTCCTATTTATTTCGCTATCTCAAATTTATATTTACTCTTTTTATTCCTTTTTGTTGCATAAAGCCCAGCTATGCTGTAAATCAGGGGTCACCGTAAATGGACTCAGACCTTAAATAAAGGTAGATTGATTGATTGATTGATTGATTGATTGATTGATTGATTGATTGATTGATTGATGGATTTGATGATACCACAGTATCATTTTGGCCAAGAAATTGCTTTTTGGCCAAAAAAATCTCCAAAAAATTACTTGGAAATTTTCTTTTGAAGTACACTGCCAGATTAACAGCCACAAGCCAGATAGATTAGGCCTTGATCTTTACATGCGCTTTGTAATGTAACCAAACTGAGGGTCCTCAGACAGCCGAGAGAGTCACATGAGCTGTACAGAAAAAAAACTGTACAAATACCGTAATCACCTCCGTTAAGACATGCGGTAAAGTACTGTAATTTCCTAATGCAGTCCGTTTTTATAGATGGCAGCCACGCGGTGTCAGAGCTGCATGAGTAAGTCGTTTAGGGTAAAAGGAAAATTGCACGAATTTGATTTCTCGCATAACTGTTCCTTTCACTCACCATGATAATCGAGTTACATCCCAATTGGCCCTCAAACACATAATCAATTTCATTCTAGGCTAATGAGGGCCGTCCTGTCAGTTCCACTCCAGCAGTCGCACTGCGGCTGTCAGGCGGAGGAGCGCGCCGGGCGGAGAGAGGCTACATGCCTTGAGGAAACGTTTAGCAGCTTGCACTCGTACACACTCACACACACACACACACACACACACACTCACACACACACACACACACACTCAGAGACATGCGTGTGCATGTCTACACACTCCCGCGCTCACCAACACGCTCGCTGGAGATGTTTGTACTGGCTGGACTACAGGCTGCATGGTCTGCAGGCGGGGATGCAGTTTGGGAAGGAAGCAGAGTGGGGTACAGTACACACCTCATACATATTTCATACTGTAACTACAACCCCACCACCCCACCCCTCAGCCCCTCTGCCTGCCGCATAGCTAAGTCTCTAATTGAGTAAATATTTGTCCAGCGGGCCGAGTCCAGCGTCTGCAGTTGTTGTTGTTTTTTTTGGCTGTCGTTTTTGTTTTTGTCATGTCCGAAACCTCGAGGGTGTTCCACAAAGTATGAATCTGGATAAAGATGGAAAGTGAAAGTTTCCAAAAGCGAGTTTGTTCAGTTAGCCAGCAGACTTGGGTGCAAAAAAAAGCAGGGCTGTCCAATAGGAACTGTTAAGCTTTCTGAAATAACATCCTGGATTTTTTGTAGTAAAACTGGATAATTTACCAACAAAGTCAAAGAGGGTAATAATGGTCATTTATGAAATACCCCCAGGATTTCTCAATAAAATGGGACCATTTATTAACAAAATCGATAAGAATAGATTTTAAATAACAGCAGGCAATCATAAGAGGTGAAGCAAGGCAGGACTTCTGAGTAAGGATGGATAACCTAAGCCCAAAGTGAGGTTTATGTAATTAGAAAATTATTTACTATTTCTCCTATAGTACAGGCTTGATTTTGGGCTTAAGTTATCTGGCTAAGTGAGAAATCCTGCTGAACTACTCCCAAGGATGTCTGAATAAACTAAATCCTAGCCCTGGAGTTTAAAGCCCTTCACACTGGGCTTAAGTTGTCCAGCTAACCAAGAAAAAATATATGTAATACGGCAGGATTTCTGAGTAAAGCTGGATAACATAGGTTCAAAGTGAGGTTTATCTAACTGAAACTTCACTGTTTCTTCTATTGTACAGCCTTGAGTTTGTGCCTTAAATTACCCGACTCACTGAGAAATCTGAAATATCTCAAAATTTCTCAAATAAACTGGATAACGTAATGAAATTAAGAACTGGATAATAACAGTAATGGGCAGTAATGAGAGGTGAAGTCTCAGTGAACGCTCCTCACTGTGGACTTACATTATCCAGCTAACGGGAAACCCAGGAGAGCAAGGACACAGGATTTCCACGGAAAGCAGGATAAACCCTTGACTTAAGTGAGGTTTGTCCAACAGGAACATCACTTATTTTTTTCTGCTAGTGAACAGGTTTGACTTGGGCTTAAGTTATTCAGCTCACTGATAGTCCTGCTTTGTGAAAAGCTATCCTGCGCCGCATTCAGAGAGTCAGAAGCCTGTCTGTCAGCATGAACAGGCCTCAGAGAGATATCCAGTGTGCTTTAGAGGCTGTCAGGACTGCAGCGCTGATTAAGGGATGAAGCGCAGCATTACGGCTGAACGTGCAAGGTTGCGCGTTTTTCACTTTCCACCATTCGCGAAATACAAAATCCTCTGTGCACGGACACTCAAGCTACTTGACCTCCGTTTGATGTCAGGGAGCGTTGCAAACAGTCTCTGAAGCGAGGAGCAAATTCAAGAAGCCTCTGTTCAATATTTCATATTCCCAGAGGCTCAGATCTGTAGCTGCTGTTTATAATTGAAACATTTTTACTCTGCAAATTTGTGGATGTGTGTGTGTTTGTTTTCGTACATTTTCAGCATAAATGTGTCCAGACTTTGGTGAAAAACAAGCGAGTCCTGACCTCCAGAACGCAACGATCCTGACTTTGCTGAAAAACAGACAAGTCCTGACCTCCAGAACGCAACGATCCTGAATTTGGTGAAAAACAGACAAGTCCTGACCTCCAGAACGCAACGATCCTGACTTTGGAGAAAAACAGACAAGTCCTGACCTCCAGAACGCAATGATCCTGACTTTGGAGAAAAACAGACAAGTCCTGACCTCCAGAACGCAACAATCCTGACTTTGGAGAAAAACAGACGAGTCCTGACCTCCAGAACGCAATGATCCTGACTTTGGAGAAAAACAGACAAGTCCTGACCTCCAGAACGAAACGATCCTGACTTTGGAGAAAAACAGACAAGTCCTGACCTCCAGAACGAAACGATCCTGACTTTGGAGAAAAACAGACAAGTCCTGACCTCCAGAACGCAATGATCCTGACTTTGGAGAAAAACAGACAAGTCCTGACCTCCAGAACGCAACGATCCTGACTTTGGAGAAAAACAGGCGAGTCCTGACCTCCAGAACACAATTATCCTGACTTTGGAGAAAAACAGACGAGTCCTGACCTCCAGAACGAAACGATCCTGACTTTGGAGAAAAACAGACAAGTCCTGACCTCCTGAACACAACGATCCTGACTTTGGAGAAAAACAGACAAGTCCTGATCTCAAGAATGCAACCATCCTGACTTTGGGGAAAAACAGACAAGTTCTGATCTCCAGAACGCAACGATCCTGACTTTGGAGAAAAACAGGCGAGTTCTGACCTCCAGAACACAACGATCCTGACTTTGGAGAAAAACAGGCGAGTTCTGACCTCCAGAATGCAACGATCCCGACTTTGGAGAAAAACAGGCGAGTTCTGACCTCCAGAATGCAACGATCCCGACTTTGGAGAAAAACAGGCGAGTTCTGACCTCCAGAACACAACGATCCTGACTTTGGAGAAAAACAGACAAGTTCTGACCTCCAGAACGCAACGATCCCGACTTTGGAGAAAACAGGCGAGTTCTGACCTCCAGAACACAACGATCCTGACTTTGGAGAAAAACAGGCGAGTTCTGACCTCCAGAACGCAACGATCCTGACTTTGGAGAAAAACAGGCGAGTTCTGACCTCCAGAATGCAACGATCCTGACTTTGGAGAAAAACAGACAAGTCCTGACCTCCAGAATGCAACGATCCTGACTTTGGAGAAAACAGGCGAGTTCTGACCTCCAGAATGCAACGATCCTGACTTTGGAGAAAACAGGCGAGTTCTGACCTCCAGAATGCAACGATCCTGACTTTGGAGAAAACAGGCGAGTTCTGACCTCCAGAATGCAACGATCCTGACTTTGGAGAAAACAGACGAGTCCTGACCTCCAGAATGCAACGATCCTGACTTTGGAGAAAACAGGCGAGTTCTGACCTCCAGAATGCAACGATCCTGACTTTGGAGAAAACAGGCGAGTTCTGACCTCCAGAATGCAACGATCCTGACTTTGGAGAAAACAGGCGAGTTCTGACCTCCAGAATGCAACGATCCTGACTTTGGAGAAAACAGGCGAGTTCTGACCTCCAGAATGCAACGATCCTGACTTTGGGGAAAAACAGACAAGTCCTGACCTCCAGAATGCAACGATCCTGACTTTGGAGAAAACAGGCGAGTTCTGACCTCCAGAATGCAACGATCCTGGCTTTGGAGAAAAACAGATGCAGTCTCAGAACTCATTGAAATGCACAGATCTGATTGGCTGAGTAGCGACATGTGTGATATTTACAACGCATGCAAGTCTGTGAGTCTCCGACTGCTAAATCTGCTGTAAAGGCTAGAAAAGCTACGCTGATTGAAACACCCCGTTGAAATGAAAGCGTTCTCTATAGTACATTGGTTATAAGTCCAGGTTCGCATAGGACAGCGCCTGGGTCCGGACTCAAACTGCGGTTAGTGACCTCTGGTGTAGATTATTATTGATAATTTCAATTAGTTTCTGAATAAATTGTGTATTTTATCACATTTTATGTTGGCAGCCATTTTCTAAAAGTAGTGAGGCACTTGAGGCTGTTAGTGATTTTATCACAGGGAAGG
Organism: Pygocentrus nattereri; assembly: GCF_015220715.1. Classification (NCBI taxonomy): domain Eukaryota; kingdom Metazoa; phylum Chordata; class Actinopteri; order Characiformes; family Serrasalmidae; genus Pygocentrus; species Pygocentrus nattereri. Next base: position 4,716,899 of record NC_051219.1, read on the forward strand.
GAGTTTTACTCCGCTTCACATCATGCCTAATAACACCCGTCCCCGCGACACAACTGCAGAAATGCACAGCCTGAATGTGACATATTATTATCAAATATAGATAGAGAACTATAAATAGAGACCTCCAATGATCAGAGACCCTTCATTTATTTCATTTCCAGTCAAAAAAGCCATTAAGTACAAATTATTTCTCATCATACAGTCGTTATTACATGCGCTTTGTTAAACTTCCATTCCTTTCAGGAGATCCACTTTCAGCTCCTCAAAGAATCTGCAGACATGCCTCCAAAGCTCAGTCTTAGAAGCTGGTTGATGATTTTCTGAAGTAATCAAACCCATTCAGTGGTGTTGAGGTCTGGACTCTGGGGTGGTCAGTCCATCGTCCAGCTTCTTTGTTTGATGTGTCCGTCTCTTTTTCCCAGTGAGGTTCTTCTTGATCAGCTACACGTCCTTTCAGACCCACAGCGCTGAGTGGGAAGGATGGACAGAAAAATCTGTGGATGCTTTCAGATCTGAAGCAGCTCGATCTTCTCCTCTCTTTCAGAGATCAAAGCTTTGAGTGCTTTTTATCTGATGGGACAGGTTTGGTGATTACCAGCTCTGCCAGGTGGTTGTTAGGAGACCCGTGTCGTCACTGTCCAGAGAAAACTGTGCATCTCCGTTTTTGTTGATTTTTATTTTTATGCATAATTTCAACGCAACAGTTATCCTTTAGGTTCTGTGAAAATGTCCTGCTGAACGGACCAACAGAGATGCTTGAAAATCACTTGGCGTAAGAACTCTTTACATTGACTTACATTGAAAGCTAAGAGGGTTTTTGGCCTCTCCTGTAAAGTTACCATTTTGGAGATTTTCTTTGGATCACAACGATTTTTTCTCTAGGTCCAGTTTTGGACACCTTCTCCTTTTGGATGACCTTCTCCTTCTTTATGCATATGAATTATCTCATGAAACTTCTCTGAAACATCTCCTGAAAATGTACTGACTATTTTGACTGGACATTACACAAATGGAAGGTGGGCTTGGAGATTTGAATAGACATCTGGGCATAACATGTATGAGGCATATTAGTATTAGTTATAGACAGTGGATGAAATGGTGTGAGGGATAGGTACTGTGTGTGGTGACCAGTACCAGTGTGTGTGTGTGGTGTGTGACGGGAGCGTGTGTGGTTATCCAGCCTGCTGGCAGCTCCATCATAGATCATTTCCTGCATTTCTTCCTCCCAGTAGCTGTTTTGTTTTTATAGATTGGATTAATTCCATTCCTACTGTGAAAATGTTTTAGCGTTAGGCCCTACAGAAACCATTCACAGCAGGAATGAATGAGCAATTACTCAGAGCACGACGAGCAATGGGGGGAGCGAGAGAGGGAGAGAGGCTCCAGGACGACAAGCCAGATGAATGTGGGTATAAGAAGGTGCTGAAAGAGGAGAGGAATGAGGACGGCACTTTCTGAAACACTCATACGCAGCTCTGAGAAAGCTCAGGTGCTCTGACCAAAACAGGGAGAGCTGTATTGTCGTATTATAGAACGGGTCCTTCTGGTTCTGGATTCTCATTGGCTGAGCCACGTTCTGAAAGCGACACGGTCTGTATCGATGCACCGAGTTATTTCAAACCATTGTGCTGTTCATGGAATCATCTGTGATGGTTGTATTGTTTGCTGAAGGATGTAAGGAGGTTGAACATCAATTTGGTTGTGAAGGAAACTGCATTAATCAAACCTTACATAACTGAGGAGCTCTAGTTCTTAACCAATAGAACCAGAACAGGCCCCTCATTTTGGATTGTTGTATTTACTCAAAACTCCACTGTAAAATGGAACATATGAAGTACGTGATGTGTTATTTAAACGTCGCATGTCTGTTTTTAATGTAGAAGTAGTTTTAAGTGAGAATGTGAACATACCCCACCGTTAGCTTGGAGCCAACTCAGTGCAGGAAACCACATAGAGATGGACGCTAGCAATATCATAGCTAAGAGAGATGGCAGAATGAATAGCGGGATGAAGGGATGAACCAAGAGATGGACAGATGCAGTGAGAGATGGAGGGATGGAGAAAAAGATGAAGTAATGCAGAGATAGAGGAATGAACAAAGATGAAGGGATGCAGAGGGAGAAAGAGGCATGGAGATAGAGAGAGATGGAGGGATGCAGAGATGAAAGGATAAATGGAGAGGCCCAGATAGGAAAATTAAGGACTAAATGCAGAGATAGACAGAGATAGAGATAGAGAGAGGGAAATAGACAGATAAAGTGATGAATGGAGAGAGAGAGAGAGAGAGAGAGAGAGAGAGGTAGATAGAGGGATGAAGAGAGAGACGATAGGATGCAGAGGGAAAAAGAGGCATGGAGAGGTTAAGGACTGAATAGAGAGATGGACAGATGGAATCAGAGATGAAGGGATGGAAAAAGACAGATAGAGTGATGAATGGAGAGATGGAGAGAGTGAGAGATAGAGGCATGAAGAGAGAGATGGACAGATGGAATCAGAGATGGGGGATGGAAGAAGAGAAACGGAGAGATGAAAGAGAGATGAGGGGGTGAGAGGAATGGAGAGGGAGATGGAAGGATGCAAAGAAGAATGCGGAGAGATGGGACACAGACTGAGTAGGGAGGGATGCAGAGGAAGAGATGGAGGGATGAATAGAGAATAGAGAGGGATGTAGAGATAAGATATGCAAAGAGAGATGAAGGGATGGAAAGTGAAATTCAGGGATGAAGGGAAGATAGATGCAGTGAGAGAGAGAGAAAGAAAGATGAAGGGACGAAAAGAGAGAGGTGGAAGGATGCCGAGAGATGGAGAGCTGCAGTGAGAGATAATGAAGGGATGCGGAGAGAAAAGAGAGATGAAGGAGCCGTAGACGAGTGGTGGATGTGAGAGTGGGCTTTGGGGTTTGGGCTCATAGAAGTTGCCTTATTTTTGTGTGTGCATGCAGCGTGTTGGCTTTAGAGCTGCTTACACTGTGTCTAATAGGAGAGGGATTTAGTTTGGGAGGAATTCCTGCCAACCTGGCAACACTTACACCAAAATACATCTTCATTTCTCTAAAGCTTCCACCACCGTATCAGTACACTATGTGTGTTTATATCTGTATGTGTGTGTATTTATTGCTTTGTGGGGACAAAATATAATAAGGCTGATGAAAACATTAATTAGGTCCAATCACAGTCAGAGGGAGCTCCAGAATGAATGACATGTTAATTAGGTCCAATCACAGTCAGGGGGAGGTCTCAGAATAAATTACATGTTAATTAAGTCCAATCACAGTCAGGGGGAGCTCCAGAATGAATGACATGTTAATTAGGTCCAATCACATTCAGGGGGAGCTCCAGAATGAATGACATGTTAATTAAGTCCAATCACAGTCAGGGGGAGGTTTCAGAATAAATGATGCATTAACTGGGTCCAATCACAGTCACAAGGAGGTGTCAGAATGAATGACGCAGTAATTTGGTCCAGGTACAGTCAGGGAGTTCTCAGAATTAATTATATATTAGTTATGTCCAATCATAGTCAGGGAGTGGTCTCAAAAAGAATGACATATTTATTAGGTCCAATCACCATCAAAAGGAGATCTCAGAAGGAATGATAGGTTAATTAGGTCTAATCACAGTCAGGAGGAGGTCTCATAATAAATTACACATTAATTAGGTCTGATCACAGTCAGGGGGAGGTCTCAGAAAGAATGACATGTTAATTAGGTCCAATCACAGTGAGGGGAGGTCTCAGAATGAATGATGCAGTAATTAGGTCCAAATGCAGCCAGGGGGAGGTCTCAAAATGAATGACATAGTAATTAAAACCATTCACAGTTAGAGGGAGGTTTCAGAATGAATGACCCAGTAATGAGGTCCAGTCACAGACTGGGGAGGCCTCAGAATGAATGATGCAGTAATTAGGTCCGATTAGAGTCAGGGGGAGGTCTCAGAATGAATGATGCAGTAATTAGGTCCGATCACAGTCAGGAGGAGGTCTCAGAATGAATGATGCAGTAATTAGGTCCAGTCACAGACTGGGGAGGCCTCTGAATGAATGATGCAGTAATTAGGTCCGATCACAGTCAGGAGGAGGTCTCAGAATGAATGATGCAGTAATTAGGTCCCATCACAGTCAGGAGGAGGTCTCAGAATTAATGATGCAGTAATTAGGTCCGATCACAGTCAGGAGGAGGTCTCAGAATGAATGATGCAGTAATTAGGTCCGATCACAGTCAGGAGGAGGTCTCAGAATGAATGATGCAGTAATTAGGTCCCATCACAGTCAGGAGGAGGTCTCAGAATGAATGATGCAGTAATTAGGTCCGATCACAGTCAGAGGGAGGTCTCAGAATGAATGATGCAGTAATTAGGTTCGATCACAGTCAGGAGGAGGTCTCAGAATGAATGATGCAGTAATTAGGTCTGATCACAGTCAGGAGGAGGTCTCAGAATGAATGATGCAGTAATTAGGTCTGATCACAGTCAGGAGGAGGTCTCAGAATGAATGATGCAGTAATTAGGTCTGATCACAGTCAGGGGGAGGTCTCCGAATGAATGATGAAGTAATTAGGTCCGATCACAGTCAGGGGGAGGTCTCCGAATGAATGATGAAGTAATTAGGTCCGATCACAGTCAGGAGGTCTCAGAATGAATGATGCAGTAATTAGGTCTGATCACAGTCAGGAGGAAGTCTCTTAAGTGAAACCCTTAATTCTGGAATGGCATTAGGGACAAATCTGGACCCAATCTGTGTTCCTCACAGTAGCTAAACTACTTTTCAAAATAAGTACATAAATAAAGTATTGCTTTTTACTGTATTT
>NC_051219.1:4729202-4754202 GCF_015220715.1 Pygocentrus nattereri
TTCATGGTATCAGGCAGTACTCAGTACTGTTAAGCGGTGTTGAGCGGTGTCGGGCTGAGTTTAATCGTTTCAGGCGGTGGTGTTTGTTGGTATTCAGGGGTGGTATTTATTGGTGTTATGAGGTGTTTGGTGGTGTTAGACTGAGTTCTGGCAGTATTTTGTGATGACTGGTGTTTGGTGGTGGGCTGAGAGGGTTTGGTAGTGTTTGATCATTTTCGTGGTATTCAGTGCTGTGGGGTGGTATCCAGTGGTGTTATGTGGTGTTTGGTGGTGTTCTAGAAGTTCTAGATATGTTATTGACTGTGACTATGAATGGTAGGCTGACCATTACAGTCAGAAATTGAAAGCAGCAGCAGTGGTGGTGTTGGGTATTGTGTGTCAGACGTTTTGTAGTGTTGGGGAGAGTTTGGTGGTGTCAGGCCATACTTGATGTTCAGTGGTGTGGTGTGGTATTTGGTGGTCTTAGGTGGAGATTAATGGTGTTTGAAGGTGTTAGGCAGTGTTTGGTGATGTTCAGTGGTATTTGGTGGTGTTCAGCATTGTCAGACTGAATTTTCTGGTGTTGGGCAGGGATTGGTAGCTTTTGGTGGTGTTCAGTGGTGTAGAGAGGTTTTGTGGTGTTCAGTGGTGTGGGGTCGTATTTGGTGGTGTTGGGTGGTGTTTGAATGTGATAGGCAGTGTTTGGTGGTGTTCAGTTGTGTGGGGTAATGTATGGTGATTACTGGTGTTTAGTGGCCTCAGGCTGAGTTTTGAGGTGTTGGACAGTGTTTGATGGTGTTTGGAGGGGTTAGGCAGTCTGTAGTGGTTTTTAGTGGTGTGCGGTAGTGTTGATGGTGATGATTAGTGGTGTTTGGTGGTCTCAGGCTGAGTTTTGTGGTGTCAGGCAGTGTTTGATGGTGCTTTGCTGTGTTTGGTAGTGGATGGCGGTGTTCAGTGGTGTTTGGAGATGTTCGGCAGTGTGCAGGGTAGTGTTGATGGTGATGATTAGTGGTGTCTGGTGGTCTCAGGCTGAGTTTTGTAGTGCCTGGCAGTGTTTGATGGGGCTGGGTTTTGTTTGGCCATCTTTAGTAGTGTTTGGAGATGTTCTTCAGTGTCTGGTGGTGTTCAGTTGTGTTTGGAGGTGTTAGGCAGTGTGTGGTGGTTTTTAGTGGTGTGTGGTAGTGTTGATGGTGATGATTAGTGGTGTTTGGTGGTCTCAGGCTGAGTTTTGTGGTGTCAGGCAGTGTTTGATGGGAATGGGTGGTGTTTGGCGGTGTTTAGTTGTGTTTGGAGGTGTTAGGCTGTGTGTGGTGGTGTTTAGTGGTGTAGGGTAGTGTTGATGGTGATGATTAGTGGTGTTTAGTGGTCTCAGGCTGAGTTTTGCAGTGTCTGGCAGTGTTTGATGGGGCTGGGTTTTGTTTGGCCATCTTTATTAGTGTTTGGAGATGTTCTTCAGTGTCTGGTGGTGTTCAGTTGTGTTTGGAGGTGTTAGGCTGTGTGTGGTGGTGTTTAGTGGTGTGTGGTAGTGTTGATGGTGATGATTAGTGGTGTCTGGTGGTCTCAGGCTGAGTTTTGTGGTGTCAGGCAGTGTTTGATGGGGCTGGGTGGTGTTTGGCAGTGTTCAGTTGTGTTTGTAGGTGGTAGGCTGTGTGTGGTGGTGTTTAGTGGTGTGGGGTAGTGTTGATGGTGATGATTAGTGATGTTTGGTGGTCTCAGGCTGAGTTTTGTAGTGTGTGGCAGTGTTTGATGGGGCTGGGTTTTGTTTGGCCGTCTTTAGTAGTGTTTGGAGATGTTCTTCAGTGTCTGGTGGTGTTCAGTTGTGTTTGGAGGTGTTAGGCTGTGTGTGGTGGTGTTTAGTGGTGTGTGGTAGTGTTGATGGTGATGATTAGTGGTGTCTGGTGGTCTCAGGCTGAGTTTTGCAGTGTCTGGCAGTGTTTGATGGGGCTGGGTTTTGTTTGGCCGTCTTTATTAGTGTTTGGAGATGTTCTTCAGTGTCTGGTGGTGTTCAGTTGTGTTTGGAGGTGTTAGGCTGTGTGTGGTGGTGTTTAGTGGTGTGTGGTAGTGTTGATGGTGATGATTAGTGGTGTCTGGTGGTCTCAGGTTGAGTTTTGTGGTGTCAGGCAGTGTTTGATTGGGCTTGGTGGTGTTTGGCAGGGTTCAGTTGTGTTTGGAGATGTTCAGCAGTGTGTGGGGTATTGTTGATGGTGATGATTAGTGGTGTTTGGTGGTCTCAGGCTCAGTTTTGTGGTGTCAGGCAGTGTTTGATGGGGCTGGGTTTTGTTTGGCCGTCTTTAGTAGTGTTTGGAGATGTTCGGCAGTGTGTGGTGGTTTTTAGTGGTGTGTGGTAGTGTTGATGGTGATGATTAGTGGTGTTTGGTGGTCTCAGGCTGAGTTTTGTGGTGTCAGGCAGTGTTTGATGGTGCTTTGCTGTGTTTGGTAGTGGGTGGTGGTGTTTAGTGGTGTTTGGAGATGTTCGGCAGTGTGTGTGGTAGTGTTGATGGTGATGATTAGTGGTGTTTGGTGGTCTCAGGCTGAGTTCTGTGGTGTCAGGCAGTGTTTGATGGTGCTTTGCTGTGTTTGGTAGTGGGTGGCGGTGTTTAGTGGTGTTTGGAGATGTTCAGCAGTGTGTGGGGTAGTGTTGATGGTGATGATTAGTGGTGTTTGGTGGTCTCAGGCTGAGTTTTGCAGTATCAGACAGTGTTTACCTCTGTTGGGCAGTGTTTGGTGGTGTTTAGCACTGTGCAGTGTTTAGTGTTCAATGCTGACACACTCCTGCTGCTGCTGTTATTTGTGGAGACAGTGTTTTCCTCCTCATCCTCCCCCTCAGCTCAGCAGCATCGAGCTGTTTTCCAGACTTTTCTCTCAGTGGGGGAATGTGTGTGTGTGTGTGTGTGTGTGTGTGTGTGTGTGTGTGTGTGTGTGTGTGTGTGGGCGGTGTTGTAGGTCTGTGTCTGGCCATGTGGCCTGTGTGTGCTCCTGATGTAAATATCTCTGCTGTGTCAGATCTTCATTACTGATTCATTGTGAAGTTTCCCGGCGGCTCTTCAGACACGTGTACGCTAATGACAGTAAAGAGCGGCCAGTTTGTGTGTGGACATTTTGCTCCAGTCCAGGCCTGAAGGAGGTCCAGCTGAGGTCCAGCTGAAGACAGACTGTGTGAGTGTGTGCTGGACAGTGGAAATGTCCTCAGTGCTAAACACAAGCAAACACGAGTGAGTGAGTGAGTGAGTGAGTGAGTGAGTGAGTGAGTGAGTGAGTGAGTGAGTGAGTGAGTGAGGGAGAGTAAAGGAGTGAATGAGGGAGTGAAAGAGTGATTTACAAACTGCAGGAGTGAGTGAGGAAGTGATGAGGTCATGGTTTCAGTAAAACAAAGTGCTGCTAATGAAGGACTAAAAGCTGTGTGACTGCTAATGTCGCCCCCCTAGTGGAGAATCGTCAGCCTACTGAACACGAGTTAGTGAGTTAATAGCCTGTGTGGTGGAAATCTCTGATCTCACGACACCTGATCCATAAAGTCCTTCAAATCTAAAGAGATGAACATAATAGAGAGAGGGGAAGGAAAGAGAGAGAGGGGGCGGGGGGAGGAAGGAAGGAGAGAGAGGGAGAGAGAGAGAAGGAGGGGGAGAGAGAGAGAGAGAGAAGGAGGGGGAGAGATGGAAAGACGGAATGAGAGAGAGATGGAAAGAGAGAGAGATGAAGGGAGGGTGATGAAGGGAGAGTGATGGAAGGAGAGTGATGAAGAGAGAGTAATGGAGGGAGAGAGACGGAGGGAGAGAGATGGAGGGAGAAAGACGGAGGGAGAGAGATGGAGGGAGTGTGATGGAGGGAGAGAGACAGGGAGGGAGAAAGACGGAAGGAGAGTGATGGAGGGAGAGAGATGGAGGGAGAGAGATGGAGGGAGAAAGACGGAGCGAGAGATGGAGGGAGAGAGATGGAGGGAGAGAGATGGAGGGAGAGTGATGGAGGGAGAAAGACGGAAGGAGAGAGACGGAAGGAGAGAGATGGAGGGAGAGAGATGGAGGGAGAAAGACGGAGGGAGAGAGATGGAGGGAGAAAGACGGAAGGAGAGAGATGGAGGGAGAGAGATGGAGGGAGAGTGATGGAGGGAGAGAGACAGGGAGGGAGAGTGATGGAGGGAGAAAGACGGAGGGAGAGAGATGGAGGGAGAAAGACGGAGGGAGAGAGATGGAGGGAGAGAGATGGAGGGAGAGAAATGGAGGGAGAGAGATGGAGGGAGAGAGATGGAGGGAGAGTGATGGAGGGAGAGAGATGGAGGAAGAAAGATGGAGGGAGAGAGATGGAGGGAGAAAGACGGAGGGAGAGAGATGGAGGGAGAGAGATGGAGGGAGAGAGATGGAGGGAGAAAGACGGAGGGAGAGAGATGGAGGGAGAGAGATGGAGGGAGAAAGACGGAGGGAGAAAGACGGAGGGAGAGAGATGGAGGGAGAGAGATGGAGGGAGAAAGACGGAGGGAGAGAGATGGAGGGAGAGAGATGGAGGGAGAGTGATGGAGGGAGAGAGATGGATGTGTGTAGGGGTTGCATAATGAGTAATTCTCTGCTTTTCTGTCTCACACACTGACACACACTGACACACACAGCTCTGCACTAATACTTTAATTCCTCCACACACACACACACACACACACACACACACACATACACACACACACACACACACACATACACACACACACACACACAGACACACACACAGACACACACAGACACACACACACACGTGAACAAACAAATACACACAGAACAGAAAAAACAGGAGGAGAGAGGAAGAGAAGGGAGAAATAGAGATGAGAAGGGAGAAAAAGTGAAGGGAGGAGAAGAGAAGAGAGAAAATGTGAAGGGAGGAAAAGAGAAGAGAAGGGAGGAAAAGAGAAGAGGGAAAAAGTGAAGGGAGGAGAAGAGAACAGAGGAAAAGAGAAAAGAGGAGAAGAGAAGAGAATGGAGGAAAAGAGAAGAGAAGGGAGGAAAAGAGAAGAGAGGAGAAGAGAATGGAGGAAAAGAGAAGAGAAGAGAGGAGAAGAGAAGGGAGGAAAAGAGAAGAGAAGGGAGGAAAAGAGAAGAGAAGAGAAGAGAGGAGAAAAGAGGAGAAGAGAGGAGAGGAGAAGAGAAGGGAGGAAAAGAGAAGAGAAGGGAGGAAAAGAGAAGAGAGAAGAAAAGAGGAGAAGAGAAGAGAAGAGAAGGGAGGAAAAGAGAGGAGAAGATTAAACAGTAAAAGTGCGTGTTATGGATCATCGTGTGGTTTTGGCCTAACGTGGTCGTTACTGTCAGCGCAAAGCTGATTGGACGGCGGCCGTGTGAGCGGCTCGGTCTTCGTCGCCGACTCTGATCTGATCTGATTTATCTTCTCTCTGCTGGAGTCGAGATGCTCCGCTTTGATCTGGTGAGAAATGAAGCGAGGGCACCTGCGAGTGTTTGTGAGAGCTCAAAATAAAACCCTCAGAGGTGAAGCATTCGGTCAACCCAACTAGAACCTTCATCAAACCTCCTGACGCCTGAAACCCTGCAGATCAGCCCAGAAACGCAGAGGAGAAACAAACAGGCTGACCAGTGTTGTCTTCAGATCCATTCTGGACTCAGTTCAGCTCATCCCACCAGATTAAAATGCTAACCGAAAGTCCAAATGTCACGTTTTCTTGAGTTCCTGAGATGTCAAAATGTTTTCCTTTCTCAAAATGTTGAAATAGTCACCTCCTTTCTTGATGAGTTAAAACCCATTTTTTCAGCTTTATTTGGATGCAGTATCTCACAAAAGTGAGTGCACCCCTCACATTTCTCCACATGTCTTTTGATGGGACGAAACTAAAGACACGAAACTCTGATATAACTTACAGTGGTCAGTGTGCAGCTTGTACAGCAGTGCAGATCTCAACACACAGACATTCATGTCTAAACAGCTGGTAACACAGGTGAGTCCACCTCACAGTGAACGTGTCCAGATTGTGCTCAAAGTGTCAATATTTTGTGTGACCACCATTATTATCTAGCACTGCCTGAACCCTCTTGGGCGTGGAATTCAGGGGCAGTTGTGGGCTGGAGGTTAGGGAACCAGCCCTGTGACTGGAAGGTTGCTGGTTCGATCCCCTCAGCTGACAGTCCATGACTAAAGTACCCTTGAGCAAGACACCTAACCCCCGACTGCTCCCTGGGCACCGTGGATAGGGCTGGGCAAATGTGCACACTGCCCCCTAGTGTGTGTGCGCTCACTAGTGTGCATGTATGTGGGTGTTTCACTGCACGGATGGGTTAAATTTCACTGTGTGCAAACATTTCACTCATTCAAAATTCTATGTACAAGTACAGAGTGGAGTGAAATTACATTCCTCCAGGTGCAACAAGGAACAAAAGTTCCCTGTGGTGAACATCAGCTGGTGGATGTTAGACACCTTGCATTCCTCCTCCTTACACTTGAGGATGCCCCACAGGTGCTAAATTGGGTTTAGGTCTGGAGACGTACTTGGACAGTCTTTCACCTTCAGCAAGGCAGTCATCATCTTGGAGGTGTGTTTGGGGTCGTTATCGAGTTGGAAAACTGCCATGCGGCGAAGTTTCCAAAGGGAGGGGATCACGCTCTGCTTCAGAGCGTCACAATACATGTTGTAATTCATGTATCCCTCAATGAAACACAGCTCCCCAGTGCCAGCAGCACTCATGCAGCACCAGACTATGATGCTACCACCACCATGCTTGACTGTAGGCAAGAGATAGTTGTCTTGTTACTCCTTACCAGGGCGCCACTACACATGCTGGACGCCATCTGAGCCAAAAAGTTTGTCCCATCAGACCACAGGACATGGTTCCAGTAATCCATGTTCTTGGACTGCTTGTCTTCAGCAAACTGTTTCCGGGCTTTCTTGTGCGTCAGCTTCAGAAGAGGCTTCCTTCTGGGACGATGGCCATGTAGACTGAGTTGATGCATTATGCGGCGTATGGTCTGAGCACTGACAGGCTGACATCCCACTTCTTCAACCTCTGCAGCAATGCTGGCAGCACTCATGCATCTGTTTTTTGACGCCAACCTCTGGATATGACGCTGAACACGTGGACTCAACTCACCCCTGGTGAGGCCTGTTCTGATTTCTCTGATCAAAGGGTTCTTTGCATTGTTCTTAGGACTGTTAATGAATATGCTGTAGATGGTTCTATGTAGGACCTTTTTGAAAATAGTAAAGAAATTGAAAGCAAAGGAAAGGAAATAAAATAAAAGGAAAGGAAAGATAAGCAAAGAAAAGAAAAGGAAAGGAAAGGAAAGCAAAGGAAAGGAAAGAAAAAAAAGAAAAGCAGGAAAATTAACTCATTACTTTCACAGCAGGGGGAATGAACTACGATCATCAGGAGGAGAAGAAAGAGCAGATAGACAAAGACAGGAAGGAGAGAGCGAGGAAGAGGAGAGAGAGAGAGGGGAAGAGGAGGAGCGAGAGAGAGGAAGAGGAGGAGAGAGAGAGTGAGAGTGAGAGAGAGAGAGAGAGAGAGAGAGAGAGAGAGAGAATGTGCGTGTGGTGGTAACAGATGGAGAAAAATGCAGTCATATGCAAACAGCTGAGCACAGAGAAGAGAAACACAGATGGACAGATAGTCAGAGAGAGAGAGAGAGAGAGAGAGAGAGAGAGAGAGAGAGAGGGAGAGAGAGAGAGACATTGAGAGAGAGAGAGAGATGGAGAAAGAGAGAGACATGGAGAGAGATAGAGAGAGAGAGAGAGAGATGGAGAGAGAGATGGAGAAAGAGATGGAGAAAGAGATGGAGAAAGAGATGGAGAGAGAGAGAGAGAGAGAGAGAGAGACTCAGTCAAAGGGAAATCTACCCGTCATCTCAGCAGCGCAGCTCTGTCCATTTACCCTGCCGCATCCGGCCAGTCCCCCTGAGATTTGATTGGTTGGCTGAGTTAATGAGTGTCTGTGCTTGACCAATCATCTTCATGAGCGTATGAGCTCACACCTGGCTCCCTGCGCGCTGGACGTCCAGCGCGACTCCCTGAACCCTTTAATGTGTATATTATCAAGGGCATGCGCTGATGGGTTTACCGTCCAGTTTACTGCTGTCCAGAAGGAGCTTCTCATGTTGGTCCAAGAAATCGTCCCCAACGCACTTTCAGAACCATCCCACAAACGGGTCTGACCACTGGCAGTGGGTCACCGTCATCACCAGAGAGGTTCCGTTTATGTGAGTCCGAGCTGAAGGTCGAGGTTTTACAGGAGAGAAATTTAGTCTCGTTTTTAGCTGCACTGAATGGCTTTCATTATGAAAAAGCCTTCCGTCTGAAGGATGAAACTGATGATCTGCATGCAGTAAATGCAGTGTTTAAAGAAAAGGGCATAGCTAGAACCTTTAGAACGTGGTGGCCAGGTGTGTGATCTAATATTTAACCTGGTAGTTGCAAAGCAGGCTGGAACCGTTGTACTTAACCTAAACTTTTGTGAAATTCAGGCCTGGCGGTTCCTCGGCAGAAGAGAAATGTCCTCAGTGGCTGAGGAATCGGCCTGGAGCAGCTCTGAATGTGCTGGTTAGCGTGAAAACGAGTCCAGCTGGAACTTTAGTTCAGCGTTAATGTGATCTTGCTAGCCAACAGTTTCCCTTCATTAAGATAAGATTAAATGACCCTTATTAGTCCCACAAACGGGGAAATTCCACCTCCGCGTTTAACCCATCCGTGAAGTGAAACACCACATACACACTAGTGAGCTCACACACACTAGGGGGCAGTGAGCACACTTGCCCAGAGTGGTGGGCAGCCCAATCTGCAGCACCTGGGGAGCAGTTGGGGGTTAGGTGTCTTGCTCAAGGACACCTCAGTCATGTGCTGTCAGCTCTGGGGATCGAACCAGTGACCTTCTGGTCACGAGGCTGGATCACTAACCTCCAGCCCACGACTGCCCCTAGTCATAGACATACACACCGAGTCTGTTCTCTATCTGAGGCAATAACTCGGATGTTTCAGTCACTGGTACTGAGAGACGATGAGTCTCAGGATTAAATCATCCACGACTTCCTTATTACTCGACTCATTTTCACCTAATCTGTTTAGTTATAATCCTCAGACTCCGATGAATCCAGGCTGCCCGGATCTGCTCTCTGTAAATAAATAACTACTACATCAAGGTTATTGATTGGGTTGGAATAGCTGTATTTTATTTATTTTAATATATATTAATGTACCTTTAGTTTACTGAATTTCAGCCCTGTCGCTACTTTGGTAGAAGAGAAATGGCTTCAGTTTTTTTCGCTTTTTGGTTTGGTCTGGTTTTTGGTTTGTCTTAGTTTTTGGTTTGTTTTGGTTTGGCTTGGCTTGGTTTTTGGTTTGGTTTGTTTTGGTGTGGTTTAGTTTTTTGGTTTGGCTTGGCTTGGTTTTTGGTTTTGGTTTTTGGTTTGGGCTTAGTTTGGGTTTGGTTTGTCTTGGTTTTTGGTTTGGTTTTTGGTTTGCTTTGGCTTTGATTATTGGTTTGGTTTGTTTTGGTGTGGTTTAGTTTTTTGGTTTGGTTTGGTTTGGGTTTGGCTTGGTTTTTGGCTACTGCCTCTATGTTAATGCTAACAAAAGTCACACCTTCAGCTGCTACACTAACACAGTATCTTAGCATACTGTCTGTTCTACCTTACTTCTAAAATTATATCTCCAATGTTCATAGGACGTCAAGAACTTACCTCCATAAAGGGCCAGTCAATGACTGAAACTTCAAAAAAGAGTCCTTTTTAGTTTCTTTTCTGAGGGGAAATCATTTATATTTCTAGCCAACATTGGCCATTTTTATACAAACGCATGCAAATGTCTCTAAATAAAAAAAAACGTAAAAAACATCACATTTATTTTCTCTGGGATCGACACATTAAGTCACTGCTGTCGGAAGAAAACCTCATATCTCTATTTTTTGTCGTTTTTCAGTTTTTGTCAGAATTGAAAAACAAATGTTGCCCTTTCCATTGTGTGCAAATTTCATGATGAATGGACCAAAAGAAACAGCCCAAAATGACTTGGAAAGACGTCTGGTTCCATTGACTTGCATTAAAAGTAAAGTAGGTTTTTGTGTTCTCCTGTAAAGTTCCCGTTTTGGAGATACAAGCTTTCGTTCTGACAGCAGCGACATGTTAAATGTATTCCGAAACAGCCCAGAATGTGGGAGAGTACTCCTGAAACATTGGACGTGTTGAAAAAATGACAGTAATTCTAAAAGTCTAAGACAACTGCATTAAAGTGACACATAAACTGATGTGTTGTTTATTCTCTGTCCATCACTAAGTCTGTCCATCATTTCCACACGACTAGAGTATTACGTCACTACAGCTGCTGCCCAAAGCAAACCGGATGACAGAGCTGCGTTGATCAAACATATTTATTCATGAGGAAATGTTTTGCTTGCGTCAAGTAAATGAAGTTCATCGCTTTTTCCAGTGAGCAGCGTTAACGTTTCATACAGACGTTATTCATTTAGCCTCTCAGCAGATTATATGAGCGCAGTGATTAGAAAGCTGACCACACAGCGCTGTATAGGGGACTTTATTCCACTGTAAAAAGAAATTAGCCTGATAAACCATCATAGCCGACTAATTTCTGCTAGTGTCATAATGTAGTCAGTGCTGCTGAAGGGACCCAGCGCTCATTCACTCGCCAGTTTGCTGAGCAAATTAATCTCTCACGTTATCAAATACAGGATCATCAGACTCTTACTACGGATTAGAAACTACCTCGGTGGCAGATGTTCGACATAAAGCTTAATTTATGGTTTATTGATGATGACCAGGGGTGGACAAAGGTAGGCAGCTGCCGAGGGCCTCGTGAGTCAAGGCTTCCATTTCAATACAAATTAGAAACATGCTGTACGTACACATATACGCACACTATATGGACTCCTACACATTCTACCCATTCTAAATCCACAGGCATTAATATGGTCCCCCTTTACAGCTGTAACAGCTTCCACTCTTCTGGGAAGCTTTCCAGATTTCGGAGAGGGTCCGTGGGAATTTGTGTCCATTTATCCAGAAGAGCATCTGTGAGGTCAGACACTGATGTTGGATGAAAGGGTCTGGCTCACAATCTCCGTTCTAGTTCATCCCAAAGGTGTTGGATGGGGTTGAGGTCAGGGCTCTGTGAGGGCCAGTCAAGCACTTCCACACCAAACTCACCCAGTCAGGAGCTGCTTTGTGCACTGGGGCTCAGTCATGTTGGAACAGGAAAGGTTCTTCCCTTAACTGTTCCCACAAAGTTGGAAGCAAAGAATTGTCCAACATGTCTTGGTTCTGCTGATGCATTAAGAGTTCCCTTCACTGGAACTCAGCGTTCTAGACTGACCCCTGAAAAACAGCCCCATATCATCACCTCCTCCACCAAACTTTACGGCTTGCACAGTGCAGTCAGGCAGGTAACGTTCTCCAAACCCAGACTTGTCCGACAGACTGTCAGATAGAGAAGCTGATTCATCATTTCACAGAACACGTTTCTACTGCTGCAGAGTCCAGACGACCCTTGGCATTGTGCATTTTGATCTTAGGTTTGTGAGCAGCTGTTCGGCCATAGAAATCCATTATGAAGCTCCTAATATGTAGTTCTTTTGCTGATGTTGCTTCCAGAGGCAGTTGGAACTCTTAAGTGATTCAACAGAGGACAGTGACTGTGCACTTCCGCACTCGCTGGCCCAACTCCGTGAGTTTGTGTGGTCTACAGCTTCGTGGCTGAGCTGTTGTTGCTCCTAGATGTTTCCATTTAATAATAATAGCACTTACAGTTGTCTGGGGCAGATCTAGCAGGGCAGAAATTTCATAAACTGACTTGTGGCAGAGGCGGCATCCTGTGAAAGTGCCATGTTTAAAGTCACTGAGCTCTTCATTATGACAAACCGGTGTTTGTCTATGGAGACAAATGAGTGTGGCTGAAACACTTGAATTTAATAATTAGGAGTCCCTATATATATATATATATATATATATATATATATATATATATATATATATATATATATATATATATATAATGTTAATGCTGAAGCTTCAGTCTTGAGGGTCTCACTGATCAGAGATTTGACCCAACGGTCTTTAGTCCAGAAGTTCTAATGTTGGTCCAAGAAATCCATCCCAACATGTGGTCACACACACAGAATCATTCAAAACCACCATACAAATCAATATGACCTCTCACAACTGGTCACAGTCATAATAATATAAAAGTATTACATGTAAATTCTACATTTCTAAACAACGAAACAACTCGTACTTAATTTCACTAATTTAATGCATGTTCTGCTGTGTTTTCTGTCCTGTGCGGTGCAGTATATAGAACTGTTCTGGATTCAGCCCAATAGCTTTTAATCCAGAAGGAGCCTCTCATGTTGTTCCAAGCCATCCTCCCCCAACACACATTCAAAACCACCATCCCAACCAGTATGACCACTGCCAACTGCTTATAGTGACCATCGTTTCTTTAAAAGTGTATCAAATATAAGATAGATGGACTTCACTGGGTTTTCTTTTGCCTAATATTGTGTTGTGAATGTTTGTAGAGCTTGAAGACAGACAGAAGTCCAGGTTGGGTGTAGATTAGAAACCTGGGTCGTATTGAGTCAGGGCAGAAAACTTGGGCAGAAAATTCAGATTCAGACAAACAACACTGGCTCAATTAAAAAAAAAAAACAAAAAAAACAAGTAATGTCATTTTTTCGGACATAATCATTGAATATAGTGTTTTATCAACCTACGTTGCCACAGTGTAAAATAAAACTGGGGCTGGCCTTAAAACAGACTGCTTTTGTTTAGCACTATTAGCTGTGAGTTAAGGCTGCTATAACTAGCTTGGCCAGGGGTCCCCAACATGCAGTTCCGGGGCTCTTTTTCTGCCCTGTTGAGGCTCCACAGCAGAATCAGATCAGTAGGTAATAATAAAACAATCCTCCTCTACAGTAAAATAAAGCTCTGCTGATCCTTCAACACAGTTTAACAGTCAATGGTCTTAAACGCTGGAGTTAATGTAGAACTGCTGATTCACCCTTTAACCCTGAAGATCAGCGCAGACGGCTGGTCACCATAGCAACACAGACAACAGTCCCGCCCAGCTAGCAGCTACAAAACGGCAAAGAGAGAGATTTAAGACGGAATTTGATCATTTGGAGACGAATGGAGTTATCTGCATTCATAATCAGTCCAGCTGGTTTCCTGATACGTTTAATCTGCAACCAGAAACTGACAAACACTAAAAAGACATGAAGTTGAAGTCAGTTTCTCATTCGATTTGTCCCGTTCCACCTTAAATAGTGAAGCAATCACATTCAGGAGGCTCAGGCAACATTTAAGGTGGAAGGGGAAAATCTGAACAAGAAACTGGAGACTGAAGAGACGACTTCAACATCATACAAAATCAAATATTGAGACACATTTCACAAGAAACTGTTCCACTTTTGAGGAAAAGTTTCCTGCTGGAGATGCGAGAAAAGCAGCTGTAGCTGAGCTGAAGCTCAACGCAGAGCAAAGTGAGTCTGCGTTTTTGTTTATATTAAATTTTTAGCCTTTACTAGCACATCAGACATACTTACAGCCAAGACGGTAAAACAGTAAAAACCTGCAGCTTCAGGCCTAAAAAGATTACTGTACATAAAGGAACACGTAACTTTCTCACTGCAAATTAAATTTTGGGTTCTGTCATTTGTTTTATTTCAAATTTAAGCAAAATGTCTTGATTTATTATAAAACATGCAGTAAATAACTAACTTTTTGATGTCATGAGCATGACAAGTTGTTGTAGGCAAGAAAGTGGTGCATGCACACCACTGATCTGGGGATTCCCACATCCTGTATTGTATATTATGAAATCAGAATAGAGGCATTCTGGACCTGGACCAAGAGCTTTTAGTGCAGAAAGAAAAGAAAGAATCCTTTCATGTGGGGCCAAGAAATCCTCACCCACGATAACCTACAGACACACTAAACCTTTTCCCTCACAGTTGGAGTTATTCCTGTCACATTTGCTGTAATGTTAAGTGTCATTACATAAATAAACATAAAGTGAGTTACAGAATAAATTACAGACTGTAAAACTACACACTGCAGATTCATACTGGATTAACATCACTCCACAATTATTACAGTCAGACTGTAAAACTACACACTGCAGATTCATACTGGATTAAAATCGCTCCACAATTATTACAGTCAGACTGTAAAACTACACACTGCAGATTCATACTGGATTAAAATCGCTCCACAATTATTACAGTCAGACTGTAAAACTACACACTGCAGATTCATACTGGATTAAAATCTCTCCACAATTATTACAGTCAGACTGTAAAACTACACACACTGCAGATTCATACTGGATTAAAATCGCTCCACAATTATTACAGTCAGACTGTAAAACTACACACTGCAGATTCATACTGGATTAAAATCTCTCCACAATTATTACAGTCAGACTGTAAAACTACACACACTGCAGATTCATACTGGATTAAAATCGCTCCACAATTATTACAGTCAGACTGTAAAACTACACACTGCAGATTCATACTGGATTAAAATCACTCCACAATTATTACAGTCAGACTGTAAAACTACACACTGCAGATTCATACTGGATTAAAATCACTCCACAATTATTACAGTCAGACTGTAAAACTACACACTGCAGATTCATACTGGATTAAAATCACTCCACAATTATTACAGTCAGACTGTAAAACTACACACTGCAGATTCATACTGGATTAAAATCACTCCACAATTATTACAGTCAGACCATAAAACTACACACACTGCAGATTCATACTGGATTAAAATCACTCCACAATTATTACAGTCAGACTGTAAAACTACACACTGCAGATTCATACTGGATTAAAATCACTCCACAATTATTACCGTCAGACTGTAAAAAACTACACACACTGCAGATTCATACTGGATTAAAATCACTCCACAATTATTACAGTCAGACTATAAAACTACACACACTGCAGATTCATACTGGATTAAAATCACTCCACAATTATTACAGTCAGACTGTAAAACTACACACTGCAGATTCATACTGGATTAAAATCACTCCACAATTATTACCGTCAGACTGTAAAACTACACACTGCAGATTCATACTGGATTAAAATCACTCCACAATTATTACAGTCAGACTGTAAAACTACACACTGCAGATTCATACTGGATTAAAATCACTCCACAATTATTACAGACTGTAAAACTACACACTGCAGATTCATACTGGATTAAAATCACTCCACAATTATTACAGTCAGACTGTAAAACTACACACTGCAGATTCATACTGGATTAAAATCACTCCACAATTATTACAGTCAGACTGTAAAACTACACACTGCAGATTCATACTGGATTAAAATCACTCCACAATTATTACAGTCAGACTGTAAAACTACACACACTGCAGATTCATACTGGATTAAAATCACTCCACAATTATTACAGTCAGACTGTAAAACTACACACTGCAGATTCATACTGGATTAAAATCTCTCCACAATTATTACAGTCAGACTGTAAAACTACACACTGCAGATTCATACTGGATTAAAATCACTCCACAATTATTACAGTCAGACTGTAAAACTACACACTGCAGATTCATACTGGATTAAAATCACTCCACAATTATTACAGTCAGACTGTAAAACTACACACTGCAGATTCATACTGGATTAAAATCACTCCACAATTATTACAGTCAGACTGTAAAACTACACACTGCAGATTCATACTGGATTAAAATCACTCCACAATTATTACAGTCAGACCATAAAACTACACACACTGCAGATTCATACTGGATTAAAATCACTCCACAATTATTACAGTCAGACTGTAAAACTACACACTGCAGATTCATACTGGATTAAAATCACTCCACAATTATTACCGTCAGACTGTAAAAAACTACACACACTGCAGATTCATACTGGATTAAAATCACTCCACAATTATTACAGTCAGACTATAAAACTACACACACTGCAGATTCATACTGGATTAAAATCACTCCACAATTATTACAGTCAGACTGTAAAACTACACACTGCAGATTCATACTGGATTAAAATCACTCCACAATTATTACCGTCAGACTGTAAAACTACACACTGCAGATTCATACTGGATTAAAATCACTCCACAATTATTACAGTCAGACTGTAAAACTACACACTGCAGATTCATACTGGATTAAAATCACTCCACAATTATTACAGACTGTAAAACTACACACTGCAGATTCATACTGGATTAAAATCACTCCACAATTATTACAGTCAGACTGTAAAACTACACACTGCAGATTCATACTGGATTAAAATCACTCCACAATTATTACAGTCAGACTGTAAAACTACACACTGCAGATTCATACTGGATTAAAATCACTCCACAATTATTACAGTCAGACTGTAAAACTACACACACTGCAGATTCATACTGGATTAAAATCACTCCACAATTATTACAGTCAGACTGTAAAACTACACACTGCAGATTCATACTGGATTAAAATCTCTCCACAATTATTACAGTCAGACTGTAAAACTACACACTGCAGATTCATACTGGATTAAAATCACTCCACAATTATTACAGTCAGACTGTAAAACTACACACTGCAGATTCATACTGGATTAAAATCACTCCACAATTATTACAGTCAGACTGTAAAACTACACGCTGCAGATTCATACTGGATTAAAATCACTCCACAATTATTACAGTCAGACTGTAAAACTACACACTGCAGATTCATACTGG
This sequence comes from Pygocentrus nattereri, assembly GCF_015220715.1. NCBI lineage: Eukaryota > Metazoa > Chordata > Actinopteri > Characiformes > Serrasalmidae > Pygocentrus > Pygocentrus nattereri. Next base: position 4,745,940 of record NC_051219.1, read on the forward strand.
ATTAAAATCACTCCACAATTATTACAGACTGTAAAACTACACACTGCAGATTCATACTGGATTAAAATCACTCCACAATTATTACAGTCAGACTGTAAAACTACACACTGCAGATTCATACTGGATTAAAATCACTCCACAATTATTACAGTCAGACTGTAAAACTACACACTGCAGATTCATACTGGATTAAAATCACTCCACAATTATTACAGTCAGACTGTAAAACTACACACACTGCAGATTCATACTGGATTAAAATCACTCCACAATTATTACAGTCAGACTGTAAAACTACACACTGCAGATTCATACTGGATTAAAATCTCTCCACAATTATTACCGTCAGACTGTAAAACTACACACACTGCAGATTCATACTGGATTAAAATCACTCCACAATTATTACAGTCAGACTGTAAAACTACACACTGCAGATTCATACTGGATTAAAATCACTCCACAATTATTACAGTCAGACTGTAAAACTACACACACTGCAGATTCATACTGGATTAAAATCACTCCACAATTATTACAGTCAGACTGTAAAACTACACACTGCAGATTCATACTGGATTAAAATCACTCCACAATTATTACAGTCAGACTGTAAAACTACACACTGCAGATTCATACTGGATTAAAATCACTCCACAATTATTACAGTCAGACTGTAAAACTACACACACTGCAGATTCATACTGGATTAAAATCACTCCACAATTATTACAGTCAGACTGTAAAACTACACACTGCAGATTCATACTGGATTAAAATCACTCCACAATTATTACAATCAGACTGTAAAACTACACACACTGCAGATTCATACTGGATTAAAATCACTCCACAATTATTACAGTCAGACTGTAAAACTACACACTGCAGATTCATACTGGATTAAAATCACTCCACAATTATTACAGTCAGACTGTAAAACTACACGCTGCAGATTCATACTGGATTAAAGTCACTGATCTTGTCACAGTAATCACGTACAGTCCCTCTTCTGGTAAAGCCAGTGCCACAGGGCTTTATGCTTGACTTAGCCTTAATGGTGATTGATTTGACTGCAAGGCCAGCTTGAGTTTAATGTCCCTTTGTAGCTCCTGAATGTGGGACCTGTTGAGAATCTCAGCTTCAGGCTGCGGCGTGTAATCCTGCTTCTTATCAAAGCTGTGCATGTGTAATCAATACCTCAGCATTATCCATCAGGCTGTCTGTTCTGCCAGGCGCTTTCCTTGGCTTTTACTCTCTGTTTGCATTGATCTGAAGGAATGTAAGGGTTTTTTTTCTGCTGAGCTATGATGCAAAACCCTTTCTTAAAAGAATGCCTGTGTGAGGTAGAGGTTATGCAGAGGTGCTCTCTCGCTGTTCAGGATCAAAACCGATGCGTCTTTCATGAAGAAAAGCTGGAGCTGGATAATGATGATGATGGATGGTGATGCAAGCAGTGCGAGAAAATGTTAAAGGAATGTACCTGATTAGTCCTGCTTTCCTCTTTAGTTTCTTATAGTATCAGGTACAGTGGTGCTGGAAAGTTGGTGAACCCTTTCCAATTTTCCATATTTCTGCACAGATTTGATCCAAAACTTCAGCAGATTTTCACACAAATCCTAAAAGTAGATGAAGAGAACCAACTTATTGACACAGCATTGTGTATCTGTGAGTGGCAAAAGTGCGTGAACATTCAGGATTAGCAGATCATTCGACGCCCAAATTAGTGTCAGTCGTTTTCAATCAATGGGACGGCAATCAGGTGTGAGTGATCAGCCTGTTTTAAAGATCAGGGATCCATCGCAGACTGATCTTCACAGAACATGTTTGTGGAAGCGTATCATAGCGTGGACAAAGCAGGTTTCTGAGGACGTCAGAAGAAGAGTTGTTGATGCTCATCAGGCAGGAAAAGGCTACAAAACCATCTGTGAAGAAATTAGACCCCACTAAGGCCATTGGAACAATGATTTCTGGACAGATGAGACCAAAATAGATATTTTTGGTTTAATGGAGAAGCATCATGTTTGGAAAAAAGAAAACACTGCATTCCAGCATAAAAACCTTATCCCATCTGTGAAACATGGTGGTGGTAGTATCATGGTTTGGGCCTGTTTTGCTGCATCTGGGCCAGGATGGCTTGCCGGCATTTGATGGACCAATGAATTCTGAATTTGAAATACTAAAGGAAAATATCAAGACATTGTTGGTGATCAGGTGACCTTGTGCAACGATTTAAAATCAGTAATAAAATGATATTATGGTTTTATTTTGACATCATTTTAATTACCCTGCTATTGAAGCACATAAGACCAGTGACACATTGAAGTTCAGAGCTGCCTGATAAACAAAATTATTACTAAATTAATGAAATATAGTGATCGAGTGTGACTTGCTTTCTCAGGCCTCGAGATGCTTCCTCTCTGATGAGCCTCGACCCACAGAGGCAGTTTAATAGAGCTGAAAATACTGTGTTAAAATGTAAAATAAGAGTCCTGATAACACCAGTCACCAAAATCTCTGTGACAAATGAATTTCTAAAATAAAATACGTTAAATGTAGTGTAATGTTAGTGATTTTAAATGTTTAAATGTAAACATGAACCTGTTTTATACAAACTCCTGAGTTAAACCTCTTAAAAATAATGTTTACTATTATAAATGATCTTTCAAATGTTGACAATTGGTGAGAAGCTGTTGTACAGACGCAGAGCGACTATGAAACAGGATAAGAAAAGAAAAATCAGAGAAATCATGAAGGAAATGTGTCATTTTATCTTAGCTCAACTGTGTAAAACTGTGACTTTTGGGGCCGTAGCTGATGGTTTGAGCATATTTTTAAGCCCAGCAACCCTTGTGACATGGCTTCCCACTCAAATGGAGAGCCACCCAAAGCACAGAAGTCCTGACTGACTGCACCACGCTGACACTCTGTTATGCACTAATTTGTAGCTGCTCTACTTAAAACATCTATTCCAAGTCCCAGCGTGGCTAAAACAGTCAGGCTAACGATCGACGATGCAAACTGAGACATGAAAGTTCACCAAAGTTAAAATTAGACTGAAGCTTCAGTTGCGAAGCGTTTGATCTTCAGAAATCTGCAACATGAAATGGTAGTAATGCTAGTCTGCAGTGATTTCCAGCGAAGCGAGTGAGTCTTAATGCAGGTCTCCGTTTCTCTCCGTCTCGATTTCTTTCTCTCTCCTCTCACTCAGCTGCATTCCAGTATGGACCGAGGAGATGGCCGCACCAAGTACGTTCTGAAAGGCGAGGGAGCGGGGTCCGTGTTCGTGATCGACGGGAAAACGGGAAACATCCATGTGACGAAGCCGCTGGACCGGGAGGAGAAGGATCAGTACCGTCTGATTGCCACGGCGACGGACAGGCAGACGGGCCGGCCGCTGGAGGCTTCGTCCCAGTTCATAATCAGAGTGCAGGACATCAACGACAATCCACCTGTGTTCCCTCACACACACTACAGCGCCACCGTACCGGAGATGGCCAGCATTGGTACTGCAGCATACACCTCTATCTATCTATCTATCTATCTATCTATCTATCTATCTATCTATCTATCTATCTATCTATCTATCTATCTATCTTTTCTTGTCTTGTCTTGTCTGTCTGTCTGTCTGTCTGTCTGTCTGTCTGTAAATGTATGCATTACATCGCCACTGTACCAGAGATGGCCAATATTAGTACTGCAGCAGATATATATATATATATATATCTCGCTGTTTTTCAGTTGCCCTTTACATTGTGTGTAAATTTCATGGTGAATGGACCAAAAGAAACGACCCAAAATTACCCAAAAAACACTGATTCAATTGACTTACATTACAAGTAAACTGTTTTTCCCTTCTACATACATTCCTTCCTTCTATATATATAGAGGTATCAAAGTTGATGGTGCACCGCAACATTGACCTACTTTCTATTCTATTACTTTTAACTTAAAAGCTTTAATTACACTGATTTAATGAAAAGCTTTACTGAAAATCAACTCAATAACATCTGTTGGAAAACTACTTAAACCTCTCAGTTCAAAAGTTTGGAAATTCAAAAGACACTATCTGCCAACACTCCCTTCTCCTTAGAAGATGAACATGAAAGCAATCTGCCACACATGCACTCGTAAATGACTTCCAAAGCCCCATCCACATGCTTCACATATATATATATATATATATATATATATATATATATATATATATATATAAATCAAGGTCTTTACCATCATACTAGTGAATGGCTCTGGACTTTAGCTATAGATGTCCATGAGAAACAATGAAGGAATATATTTTCATAATTTTACAACTCACAACCATCAGGATAATTACAGCTGAGAGATATTCTCTCATGTTATGTCGCACTCTTGGAAACCCCCTCAGAGACGCTGTATTTACTCTACTTGTTAGTGCCCCATAAAAATCCATCGTTTTAACAGTAACAGAGAATAAAATATTACTTGTACATATCATTCAGTGCTATAGGCTTTAGCAAGCTGTTTAAAATTAAACGAGTCCTCTGTAGATCTCTCTCCATTCTCTTTTCCCAAATGGAGATTATCATCCTTTTTGGCTTACTTGTCAATCATTGCCAGAATCTGATTGCATCACCCTTTCGCCCAGGCCTACTCCTCACTCTTTCTCTTCATGCCTTTTCCTTTAATCCCTTTCATTTCTCCCTCACTCTTCCCACTCTCGTCTCCTAACTATGTCTCTATATATATCCTCGCTGCGTCTTTTCCTTCGTTTCAGTCTCCCTCTTCCCCTCCCACTTTTTCTGGCTTTCGTTTTCTAAACGCTCTCTCTCTCCGTCTCCTTCTCTCTCAGGGACGTCTGTTATTCAGGTTACTGCTACAGATGCCGATGATGAGACGTATGGAAACAGTGCTAAACTGGTGTACTCGGTGGTCCAGGGCCAGCAGTATTTTACAGTGGACCCACAATCAGGTCAGTGCACTACTCTACACTGTTCTAATCAGCTTTCATCTATTCTCCTTTATACTCCCTTCTATAGACTATAATGATCCATTCTCAGGCAAGTCATTATGTTCTCAATAAAATCGGATCTGATTCATTCCAGTCCAATCCTCAGACCGATCCAATGTAATAAAAGGTGATATAATCTGATATCACCAAGATATGAACTGCTAAAATGATATTTTTAAACTATTTTTGTCCAAAAGTATCCAGACATCTTCTCCTCCAGCATTTCATCTGAAGTCATTTGTTCAACCAATGATGGCAAAGACGTCCACCAACGTACCCCCAAATTCAATGGATCTTCACCACTCCACCCAATCCCCAAGGTGGTCAGGGAGCTCCATCATCGTTTAACCTCACCTTAGTAGTGTTTCTTACTGCAACTCCTCCCCAAGGTGTTTATTGGAGTTCCGTCATGTTCATTCACACTCACTCTGTTGGTGTTCTTTGGAGCTCCTTAATCCAACTCGTGTTTAATGGAGCTCCATCACACCAACTCATCCCAGATGAGATCAGTGGAGCGGCATCACGTCAAGTCACCCCAAAGGTCTTCAGTGGAACTTGATCACTTCAACTCTTTTCCAAGGTGTTGAGTAAGCCTTCACCACTTTAACTCATCCCAAGGTGTTTTTGTTGGAGGAGCTTCATCAAGGTGCTCAGCGGAAGTTCATTATAGCAGCTCAATCCCATCGTTCAACGAAGAAGCTTCATCACTTCAACTCAGCAACACAAAGGTGTTCACTGGAGGAGCTTCATCAAGGTGCTAAAAGGAAGTTCATTATTCCAGCACATCCCAAATGTGTTCAGTGGAGACTCACTCTAACTCACCCCAAAGGTGCTAAAATAGAGACTCACTCCAGCTCATGCCAAAGGTGTTAAATAGACACTCACTCCAACTCATCCCAAAGGTGTTAAAATAGACTCACTCTAACTCATCCCAAAGGTGTTAAAATAGACTCACTCTAACTCCTCCCAAAGGTGTTAAAATAGAGACTCACTCCAACTCATCCCAAAGATGTTAAATAGACACTCCCTCCAACTCCTCCCAAAGGTGCTAAAATAGAGACTCACTCCAGCTCATGCCAAAGGTGTTAAATAGACACTCACTCCAACTCATCCCAAAGGTGTTAAAATAGACTCACTCTAACTCATCCCAAAGGTGTTAAAATAGACTCACTCTAACTCCTCCCAAAGGTGTTAAAATAGACACTCACTCCAACTCATCCCAAAGGTGCTAAAATAGAGACTCACTCCAACTCATCCCAAAGGTGCTAAAATAGAGACTCACTCCAACTCATCCCAAAGGTGTTAAAATAGACTCACTCCAACTCATCCCAAAGGTGTTAAAATAGACACTCACTCCAACTCATCCCAAAGGTGCTAAAATAGAGACTCACTCCAACTCATCCCAAAGGTGCTAAAATAGAGACTCACTCCAACTCATCCCAAAGGTGTTAAAATAGACTCACTCTAACTCATCCCAAAGGTGTTAAAATAGACTCACTCTAACTCCTTCCAAAGGTGTTAAAATAGACACTCACTCCAACTCATCCCAAAGGTGTTAAATAGACACTCCCTCCAACTCCTCCCAAAGGTGCTAAAATAGAGACTCACTCCAACTCATCCCAAAGGTGTTAAAATAGACACTCACTCCAACTCATCCCAAAGGTGCTAAAATAGAGACTCACTCCAACTCATCCCAAAGGTGTTAAAATAGACTCACTCCAACTCATCCCAAAGGTGTTAAAATAGACACTCACTCCAACTCATCCCAAAGGTGCTAAAATAGAGACTCACTCCAACTCATCCCAAAGGTACTAAAATAGAGACTCACTCCAACTCATCCCAAAGGTGTTAAAATAGACTCACTCTAACTCATCCCAAAGGTGTTAAAATAGACTCACTCTAACTCCTCCCAAAGGTGTTAAAATAGACACTCACTCCAACTCATCCCAAAGGTGTTAAATAGACACTCCCTCCAACTCCTCCCAAAGGTGCTAAAATAGAGACTCACTCCAACTCATCCCAAAGGTGTTAAATAGACACTCACTCCAACTCCTCCCAAAGGTGTTAAAATAGAGACTCACTCCAACTCATCCCAAAGGTGTTAAATAGACACTCACTCCAACTCATCCCAAAGGTGCTAAAATTGAGACTCCTTTTCCAAGGTGTTGAGTAAGCCTTCACCACTTTAACTCATCCCAAGGTGTTTTTGTTGGAGGAGCTTCATCAAGGTGCTCAGCGGAAGTTCATTATAGCAGCTCAATCCCATCGTTCAACGAAAAAGCTTCATCACTTCAACTCAGCAACACAAAGGTGTTCACTGGAGGAGCTTCATCAAGGTGCTAAAAGGAAGTTCATTATTCCAGCACATCCCAAATGTGTTCAGTGGAGACTCACTCTAACTCACCCCAAAGGTGCTAAAATAGAGACTCACTCCAGCTCATGCCAAAGGTGTTAAATAGACACTCACTCCAACTCATCCCAAAGGTGCTAAAATAGACTCACTCTAACTCATCCCAAAGGTGTTAAAATAGACACTCACTCCAACTCATCCCAAAGGTGCTAAAATAGAGACTCACTCCAACTCATCCCAAAGGTGTTAAAATAGACTCACTCCAACTCATCCCAAAGGTGTTAAAATAGACACTCACTCCAACTCATCCCAAAGGTGCTAAAATAGAGACTCACTCCAACTCATCCCAAAGGTGTTAAATAGACACTCACTCCAACTCATCCCAAAGGTGTTAAAATAGACTCACTCTAACTCATCCCAAAGGTGTTAAAATAGACACTCACTCCAACTCATCCCAAAGGTGTTAAAATAGACACTCACTCCAACTCATCCCAAAGGTGCTAAAATAGAGACTCACTCCAACTCATCCCAAAGGTGTTAAAATAGACTCACTCCAACTCATCCCAAAGGTGTTAAAATAGACTCACTCTAACTCCTCCCAAAGGTGTTAAAATAGACACTCACTCCAACTCATCCCAAAGGTGTTAAATAGACACTCACTCCAACTCATCCCAAAGGTGCTAAAATAGAGACTCACTCCAACTCATCCCAAAGGTGCTAAAATAGAGACTCACTCCAACTCATCCCAAAGGTGTTAAAATAGAGACTCACTCCAACTCATCCCAAAGGTGTTAAAATAGAGACTCACTCCAACTCATCCCAAAGGTGTTAAATAGACACTCACTCCAACTCCTCCCAAAGGTGTTAAATAGACACTCACTCCAACTCCTCCCAAAGGTGTTAAAATAGAGACTCACTCCAAC
>NC_051219.1:4759202-4781702 GCF_015220715.1 Pygocentrus nattereri
CACGTGATCACACGTTTTTTTTCTCGCCTTTTTGTAAGGGCTGCCGTGGCTAATGAGCTCCCTGCTTGCTGGTTGGCTGGACTTGTTAGCTGATAGGAAATGGTATATATCACTATTCTGTGCTCACACATTCACAAAAAAACGTGAGGCGTCAAGCAAAGCTCCACGTTTTTCTCTAGTGTGAAAAAAAACTAGCAAAACCTCTTGCTCTGTAGAGGCTAGCGCACATGCTAATTAGCTTAGTAACCAGTTTGTCGCCTCAGCAAACACACGTCACACCCTGCGGAGTAAATGTGAACATACGTGTCCGTGCGTGTGTGTAGTCACATGTTTCCGTCACGTGTGACCGCACGTTTTTTTCCTCGTATTCTCACGTGTTCACGCGTAACCACTCTTTCTTTGTAAGGGCTAATTATTTATCTGCTTGGCTAGACTTGTTAGTTGACACGGAACGATGTCTTTCACTATTTGGTGCTCACATGATCACAAAAGATATAACCCTTCATATTTTCTCTCGTATGAAAAAATAAGAGAAACCACTTGCTCTGTCGAGGCTAGCATCAACGCTAAAGCTCTTAGCTTTGTAACTAGTTTGTCACTTCAGCGAACTCGAGCGACACGTGTGACACATTAAGCTCTGAAATGACCCGAGAAATCACACGTTTCTTTCACGTGATCATACGCGGCCCCACTGGTAAAATAACTTAGTATAATAACTTTATAGGCAGTCGTGGGCTGGAGGTCAGGGAACCAGCCTCGTGCCCGGAAGGTTGCCGGTTTGATCCCCAGAGCCAAGAGTAAATGACTGAAGTGTCCTTGAGCAAGACACCTAACCCCCAACTGCTCCCCGCGTGCTGTGGATAGGGCTGCCCACCACTCCGGGCAAGTGTGCTCACTGCCCCCTAGTGTGTGTGTGTTCACTAGTGTGTATGTGGTGTTTCACTTCACGGATGGGTTAAATGCGGAGGTGGAATTTCCCCGTTTGTGGGACTAATAAGGGTCACTTAATTAATTAATTAAATTAGTAAGATGTGGGAACGAGATGATCAAGTCACAGCCACGACTTGGTAAAACGTGGGAACGAGATCCTAATGCCTGGCCACGTATTAAGCCATGCTTTACTAAGTCAGGGCCATGACTGAGTCATCTCATTCCCATGCCTTACTAAGTCGTGGCCACGCATTAGGATCTCATTCCCATGCGTTAATTTTGATTTATACAGGATGTCACCAGCGGGGTTCCGTATGATCATGTGCTAATTTTTTTCTTCTTTTGACAAAAAAATCACTCTTTTTCTTTTTTTTCACGCGTGTTTTCACAATTTTTCGCACATGGTGACACATTTTTCCGGCTGGACTCGTTTGCTGACACGAAACTATTTTGTGCTCACACATTCTCAAACATATCCCAGTTACAATCACAGAAAATCACACGTAGAATCAGGAAAACCTCGAAACGTTTCTCTGCTGCGTGTGGAAACACTCAGCACTGGCATCAACACCAACACCACTAGCTTTGTAACGAGTTTAAGTGACCTTAGCGAACTCTGCAAAGCAATCAGCCTCATGTACCATCAGGTCCTGATGGTGTCTTGAACTGATACCATCAACCACAAAACTGGACTCTTCAGTGCTGGATCTGTGGCCGATGAAAACCACAGAGGTCCAGTCCTGTGGTGCTAAAGGTTCTGCTGCTCTGTGCTGTGGTAAAACGTGCTCAGACATACCGTCACTTTCTCTCGGTGAATGTCTCTTTCTCGCCCTCTCGCTCTCTCTCTCGCTCTCTCGCTCTCTCACTCTCTCGCTCTCTCGCTCTCTCTCTCTCCACCGCTGCATATCAAAAGCCTGATAGGCCACTTTGAAGTGTTCTAATTTCAGTGTGAAGCTAATAAAGAAGCTGCTTGGCCCTGTTAATATTTCATCTGACAGCAGACTACACAAGTTACTATAGTGATGATGATGATGATGATGATGATGATGATGATGATGATGCAGATCTGCAGATATATTTTCAATAATGAAAAAAACGTAAGATGCTACATAAAGAATGTTTTGTTGAAGGTTAACTGCTGGGAGATTAAAGCGCTGTAGATAAAGGAGTTTATTACGGCTGAGATTAGAGCCGAATATAATGAGGAGACTGTTTTGACTGACAGGCTTTAGGGCACGACTGTCACTCTTAGAGAGCCACAGTGTGTAGTTTACTTCTTATCAAGTGAAGGCTTTCATGAACTGACGTGTGTGTGTGTGTGTGTGTGTGTGTGTGTGTGTGTGTGTGTGTGTGTGTGTGTGTGTGTGTGTGTGCACTCTTGAGCTTGTGGTGTTATTATTATGCTAAACATCAAGATAACAAGAGACGAGGCTCTAATGATGATGATAGTGATGCTAATGATGCTGAAGAGGATAATGGTAATGGTAATTATGGTGATGATCATGATAGGTGATGATGGTGATGAAGACAATACTGATAGAGGTAGTAGTAGTAGTGATGATGATGATGATGATGATGATGATGACGATGATGATGATGATAATGGCGATCATGGTGATCATAGTGATCATGACAATGGTGAATATGGTGTTGATTGTAATGATAATAATAGTGATCATTATGTTAATGATGCTGATAGTGATGATGATGATGACTGATGAGGATATTGGTGGGGTAGTGATGATGACAGTGATTATGGTAATGATGCTGATAGTGATGATGATGATGACTGATGAGGATATTGGTGGGGTAGTGATGATGACAGTGATTATGGTAATGATGCTGATAGTGATGATGATGATGACTGATGAGGATATTGGTGGGGTAGTGATGATGACAGTGATTATGGTAATGATGCTGATAGTGATGATGATGATGACTGATGAGGATATTGGTGGGGTAGTGATGATGACAGTGATTATGGTAATGATGCTGATAGTGATGATGATGATGACTGATGAGGATATTGGTGGGGTAGTGATGATGACAGTGATTATGGTAATGATGCTGATAGTGATGATGATGATGATGACTGATGAGGATATAGGTGGTGTAGTGATGATGACAGTGATTATGGTAATGATGCTGATAGTGATGATGATGATGACTGATGAGGATATTGGTGGGGTAGTGATGATGACAGTGATTATGGTAATGATGCTGATAGTGATGATGATGATGACTGATGAGGATATTGGTGGGGTAGTGATGATGACAGTGATTATGGTAATGATGCTGGTAGTGATGATGACTGATGAGGATATAGGTGGGGTAGTGATGATGACAGTGATTATGGTAATGATGCTGATAGTGATGATGATGATGATGACTGATGAGGATATAGGTGGTGTAGTGATGATGACAGTGATTATGGTAATGATGCTGATAGTGATGATGATGATGATGACTGATGAGGATATAGGTGGTGTAGTGATGATGACAGTGATTATAGTAATGATGCTGGTAGTGATGATGATGATGACTGATGAGGATATTGGTGGGGTAGTGATGATGACAGTGATTTAATAACTTTCACTAATGAAAAATGAAGATATGAAAAAAATGTTTTGCTGAAGTTTAACTGCAGCGATATGAAAGAACTTTGAATGCATATATTATGGCTGAGATTAGAGCTGAATAAGATGAATATAATGAGATGGATGATTGACAGGCTTAAGTGCGAGTGAGTGTGGCCGTGTGTGAGTATGAGTGTTTGAATGTGTGTGAGTGTCTGAGTGTGAGTGTGTGGATGTGTGTTCGTGTGAGTGTGTGGATGTGTGTGAGTGTTTGTGAGTGTGGGTGTGTGGATGTGTGTGAGTGTTTGTGAGTGTGTGGGTGTGGGTGTGTGTGTGAGTGCGTGTGTGTGTGAGTGCGTGTGTATGGATGTGTGTGAGCGTCTGAGTGTGAGTGTGGATGTGTGTGAGTGTTCGTGAGTGTGTGGATGTGTGTGAGTGTTTGTGAGTGTGTGTGTGTGTGTGTGTGGATGTGTGTGTTTGTGTGGATGTGTGTGAGTGTGTGGATGTGTGTGAGTGTTTGTGAGTGTGGATGTGTTTGAGTGTGATTGTGTGGATGTGAGTGTGTGTGAGTGTGGATGTGTGTGAGTGTGATTGTGTGGATGTGTGTGAGTGTGTGTGAGTGTGGATGTGAGTGTGTGTGAGTGTGGATGTGAGTGTGTGTGAGTGTCGATGTGTGTGAGTGTTTGTGAGTGTGTGTGTGTGTGTGTTTGTGTGTTTGTGTGTGTGTGTGTGTTTGTGTGGATGTGTGTGAGTGTGTGGATGTGTGTGAGTGTGTGTGAGTGTGGATGTGAGTGTGACTGTGGACTGATCCTGACAAAGATTATGATGTACAGTGATGGTAATGACTGTGATGGAAATTGTGTCAAAGACTGGTGGTGATGATGCTGGTGATAATGTGATGATGACAGTGAACATAATGATGATGATGATAGTTATTATTTGTGGTGATTGTGGGGATATGGAGGTTGTGCTGATGTCAATGGTGTTGATGGTGATATATTGGAGATGATGGTGATGATGATATTGATGACATAGGTGGTGATGATGGTGATGAAATTGCTGGTGATGGTGATGATGATGATGGTAGAGATGATTATTTGTGGTGTTTGTGAGGAAATTGAGGTTGTGGACATTTCATTGGTGGTGATGGTAGCGATGATATTTGTGGCAACAGTGCTGGTTATATTGCTGGTAATGATAATAGTGTAGGAGGTGGTGATATTGATGCTTATATTGGTGGTGATATCGGTGGTGATGGTTTGGGTTATATTGCTGGTAATGATGATATTCTTGGTAGTGGTGATGGCTGATGTTGTTGGTGGTATTGGTGGTGATGAAATTGATGGTGATGATATTTGTGGTGATGATATTGTTGGTGATGGTTTTGATTACATTGCTGATAATTCTAGTATAGAAGGTGGTGATGATACTGTGGTGATGATGGTGATGATACCAGTGGTGATGGTTTGGGTTATATTACTGGCAGTGGTGATGGCTGATGTTGTTGGTGATATTGGTGGTGATGAAATTGATGGTGATGATATTGTTGGTGATGGTTTTGATTACATTGCTGATAATTCTAGTATAGAAGGTGGTGATGATACTGCGGTGATGATGGTGATGATATCAGTGGTGATGGTTTGGGTTATATTATTGCTGATAATGATGATATTATTGGTAGTGGTGATGACACTGACGTTGTGTGTGATAATATTGGTGGTGATGATATTTTTATTGATGACGATATTGGTGGTGATGGTTTTGATTACATTGCCGATAATGATGATGCTATTGGTGGTGCTGGCAATGCCATCGGTGATGGTATTGCTAACCGCCCTGGCAGTTACTGTGATGATAAATAGCTCTCTGTATTGAGTTAAAGAGCTCAGTCAGGCTCTTCCTATAGCTGCTTCTCTCTCATCTGTTCTATTAATATTTCATCTAAAGTTCAGAGATTTCTGCTTCAGAAAACAGACAAATCACTGCAGAAGTATAATGCTTAGAGACATACAATACGTTCCTCTTCAATCCCTCTCTCGCTCGCCGCCTCTCCGGCTCATTCTCTCCCCCACTTTTTCTCTCACTCCCTCCATTTCTTCCACACTTACGCACTCACTCATTCTCCCACTCCGCTGCTTTTTTTTTTTTTTTTACAAGAAAACATACTTTATCTCCATTTGTCTGCCCCTTTCACACTCTCTCCCTCTCTCTCTCAATCCTCATCTCATCCCTGCACCCTCTCTCTCGCTCTCGCTCTCTCCTGCTCCCTTGCTCTGTCTCTAATCCTTCTCCTAAGGCAGTAGTAGTGTAGAGCTCAGGCCGGCAGTGTTGAATTCCACAGTGTTTGATGATGGTCTGAGTGCTGAGGAATTGAAGGCTATTAGCTCACACAGCAGCCACAGCCCAATTACACTCATTCCTCTCTTTCACTCGTCCCTCTCCTCTCTCCTTCACTCATCCCTCTGCTGTCTTCACATTTTGCATTTAATGCTGAGCTCATTTGTTTCCTGTTCAGAATCTTCAAATGATCCATGTGAGATGAGCATTATTGGTCATTCTAAATCTCTCTCAGCTCAGTTCAGTTCAATTCAGGGTGCTTTATTCTCTCTCTCTCTCTCTCTCTCTCTCTGTCTGTCTGTCTGTCTGTCTTCTTCGGATTTAAAGCCTGTTATTGCAAATAGTTCTCGGAATGAGCTGGAAGGTTATCGGGAATAAACCAGACAGGCGTCGCTCTCAGTTGAGGAAAGAATTGGGCTTATTTCAGACCTTGCAGAAGATGTTATAGGTCAATTGGCATCTCTTCCAGTGTGTGCTCATGGACCTATGTAGGCCTTAATCACCCTGAAGCTAAAACAGGACCTAACTAGTTCCTTTCTTACAACATCAGGTCTGTCAAAGCAAGACTCATCGACTGGTAATGTGGGCTGAAATACACTGTTGGCTGGGGCAAATTGGTAGATTCAGTTTCCAAATGTGCTGTTTGTGCTGTCAGGCCAGGCTACTAACACTAGCAATTTGGTTAAGAAATGAAGGCTTGAGGCAATGGCAGATAGTGACAGTTGCTAAGCCATAATTGGATGGCTGAGAAAATAAGGCTCGAAATTGGTTGATTGAACTATGTCTTGCATATATCTATCTATCTATCTATCTATCTATCTATCTATCTATCTATCTATCTATCTATCTATCTATCTAATGATTTTGATTGCTCATGATGTCACACACATACAATAAACACAACATACTAGAACATTCTGTAGTAGAACAGGAAAGAGGACGTCCTAGTTTAGAATGTCATCTCTTAGGAGACAAACATGGACTAGTGAGGCTGGAGGCTAATGAGGATGATGTTGGTCCCATCAATCTTTTTTTTTCAGATCTTTGGATAAACTGCATCTCTGAGACATCTTCTCTTAAACCGTAATCATTCACGAATGTCAGGACTGAACAGAAATCCATTTATTTCAAGGTGTTTTCAATCAGTTCAAGCTCATGTGTGTTTAACAGTGTTTTCCAAAGGGTAGTAACTTTAATGAAGCCTCAGCTCCTCCCACACTCGTGTCGTATTAGAAGCCCTGTTGAAACTAAATAAACATCCAAATATGTCTTATATGAATTTGTACTAATGACAACATTCATGCATTGTTTTTGGGATCTCATTGGGGCGTATTCTTTTCTCCGAATCAGCTTTTCCCCACATTCAGAGCCAAAATTGTAAACCTATTCTGACAGATATTACAGAGGATTTTATAATATATTACTCATAACTGGATTTATGTGAGATTATATATGACAAAAGACGTTTTATAATAGCAGCGCATGGTTTTTTCTTTATTCAGCAATGAAACAAGGAGATTCCAATAATCTGTCCTGTAAAAATGTCTTTCTGGATTCACAATGAAATTAACCTTTTGGTTCTAACGTCATGCAAAGATGGGTTTTTTTGGTTTCTAGCAATATGCAAACATATGCATATTTGAGCAGATGATGTCTGATTTGAATACGCAAATGTAACTGGAAGGCCTGTTTACCCAGTACTGCAATATAGCCAGTAAAATACAGGCGTATTGCGATTTTAAATGCTGAAATAGTTTGAGGAATACTGGCCAAAAACGAGTCCATGCTTTAGTGACTGTTTTTTAAAATGAACTATAATAGCCTCTATCTCGTCTTTCTGAATTGCCGCCGTGGTGCTTTTTTTAACTCCTCTAAATGTTCTTTAAATGAAAGAAGAACGTCCTCCACACAGTTGTAATGAACGCTGTCAATAGCTGAAGCGAATCTCCCGCCGTGAGCGAGTGTGTTTGGACTGCAGTGTTTATATGGCAGGTGTTTTTTTCCCTCTCGCTGTCAGTCTCCATTCAGTCTGATTTGATTTGATTGTGTTCAGCTGCTCTCGCACACACACTCTGTCTTTCTGACTCATACACTCTGTCTTTCTCTCACAGTCAATCTCAATTCACTTCTCCTTCACGCTCTCTAACCCCACCTCTCTCTCTCCTTCTCTGGCTCAAAGAAAACTGCAGGGATAGTTTTCGGAAGTAATCAAACCCATTCAGTGGTGCTGAGGCCTGGACTCTGGGGCGGTCAGTCCATCGCTCAGCTTCTTTGTTTGATGTGTCCGTCTCCTTTTCTCAGTGAGGTTCTTCTTGATCAGCTACACCTCCTTTCAGACCCACAGAGCTGAGTAGTCTTCTCACGGTGGAAGGATGGACAGAAGCACCTGTGGATGTTTTCAGATCTGAAGCAGCTTGATGTTCTCCTCTCTCTCAGAGATCAAAGCTTTCAGCGCTGTTTATCTGATGGGGACAGTTTTGGTGTCCACCAGGTCTTCCAGGTGGTTGTTAGGAGGCCCTTGTTTTCCACTAGGACAGCCTCAGTAATCGGACTGGCTAAACTTTTGAACATAATGTGACAAGTTCTGTGTAGAATTGGTTTGCCTGGCTATGCGCTTTGGTTAGAAGTGTGATGTAGCCTTTAGCTTGGTATAATAGGGGGGGTTCCTGCTGCCATTGGCTTACTGACCAGGGGTTTAGACCTGGTCAGTCAGGGTATATGATACATGTCTAATATTTAAATGTATTTGGGCTATAAATGCCTGTGGGGTGTGCGACAAGATTGATAGATTGAGAAGACGTGGTACAGTGCAGTGAATGTCTTATTTGATGTGTGGAAAATGGGTTGCAAAGCAAATATTAATGATTGGCTAAATTTAGGCAGCCAAGGGCCACAGTGTGAAGGAAACAGCTGAATTTGCAGATGTATCAAAGCGTATGGTCATACAGGTCGACCAGCAAAGAAAGACGAAACCGATGGACAGGAACCGCTGGTGTGTTTCACAGCTTGTGGATAAAAATCACTTCTTTCAGAGTTCTTTCAGAAATTGGTTGTGAAGAACCTGCATTGACTTACAGAAGCAATTCTTGCCTGGAAGCAAAGCAATTTTTATTCACAAGCTGTCTGGACAAAAAAAATTGGTTACCACCTTTAACACACAAGGTGACAAATGTTTTGTCCAGAGATCTTATTTTGGCATGGATTGCACTGCGTATATTCATTATATATTTCAAATATATTAAGATCTGTAGATAAGATATCCATAAATTTTTTTCCATATGATTTAACAGATTCAAAGTCAAACAATTTAATTCATTTACTTTATTTTTGTTTATTTATTTATTTATTTATTTGGAAAATGACTCATGGCTTCATGAAATCTCTTATTTCATTATGATTCAGTTCAGTTCATTCAATTATTTTGGTGGTTTCAAAGTCATTAATAAGAATATAATAAATAAGCTAGGCAGCTCACAACAGTGTTGTCATTGACCTATTGAACCAAATCCAATTCATCTCCAACACCCATCATCTTTTCTCTCGTCTTACAAACCTTATTAGTAGTGCCAGCTCAAACAAACCTGTTTACCTTCTCAGAATATATATACACAAAGCCATATGGATACTAATGCACCGCACCTCATTCTAAATCTGGTTCCTCCGTATCACACTGGCTTACACTCAGATGAAGATCTCTACCTAAACTTTCACATTTTCTCAGAACACTGCTCCAGAATGAGCTCCTGCTGGACAGAGACTTCTGGATCACTGTGTTTCTCAGCATGTGAGGGTCCCTCAGACACCTGAATACAGTCCACCTAAACAGCTTTCAATTTAGCTTGGACTTTTGGGAGTCTTCTATCTCCAGGCAGAAGCCAGCCAAACCTCCAGCCCAAGCTACCAGAGTTCCTTCAGTCACTCTACCCTCAAACTACCACCTTACACTTGAGGCACGGTCTGAACTTGCATGCCATGGATCATGCCTGAGTCCCCTCCCTTTATCTCAGTCCTATGTCAGTCCTGCTGCAGTTCACAAGGGAGGTCCAGCCTTCCATCTCAAAGCATAAGCTGCCCCGAACTCCAGCCCACATACTCAGAGTTCTCTCTCCTCTCTCAATCAGTGTTTCCTTGTACTATGACCACACGTTGAAGACAAACAGGGAAAGAGCAATCTTCACACTTAAAGGGTATACAAGGATTCTTTACTAAAAAATGGTTCTACAGAACCATGACCCCCCCAAAGAACCCTTTGCATAATTTAAAGGTTCTTTGCATCTTGAAAGGATTCTTCAGTTTTATGTAGAATGTGCTGTAGATGGTTCTATATAGAACCTATATAGACCTATAGCACCAAAACATCATAATGTAAAATCATATTGTAACAATAACAGAAAACAGGTTTCTTGAGTAAAAGCCCAGTCTGAACATATCAAATCAAATGTTATGGTTTTGAATTTTAAGTGTAGTAGAAGGACTTATAATGAGCTTTGGCTGCCATTTTTAGGGTTTGAAAAGGACACTGTGTCAGATCGCACTGATTTCTGGGTATGATCTTCTGCTGATGTTAACACTTGTGTTCACTTGGTCCCTCCGAGGACTCATCTAACAGATGTCAGCTCTGCTAGTACAGTAATGGAATGACCTTTAAAGTGGTGTCAGAGATCCCCCTGAGGGGAACTGGGGAGCATAAGTAAACGCCGGCATGTTAACAGTATTAAAGTAGACAGCACGTCACAGACAGGTACATACACGGATCATCCATAATCAAAACCAGGAGAACAGAGTTAGAGTCGAAACACGGAAATAGAATCTGGACTCTGAAATATACGGATTAAATAGTAAGACTTATCAAACCACTAAAGTCCTACAAGAGCTCTCTCAGACTGTCAGACTCCCAAATTCTCAAACTCTCAGACTCTCAGATTCTCAGATTCTCAGACTCTCAGATTCTCAGACTCTCAGATTCTCAGACTCTCAAACTCTCAGACTCTCAGATTCTCAGACTCTCAAACTCTCAGACTCACAGATTCTCAGACTCTCAGATTTGCAGACTCTCAAACTCTCAGACTGTCAAATTCTCAAACTCTCAGGTATTCAGACTCTCAGATTTTCAGACTCTCAAACTCTCAGACTCTCAAATTCTCAGACTCTCAGGTATTCAGACTCTGATTCTCAGACTATCAAACTCTCAAGCTCTCAAACTCTCAGATTCTCAGACTCTCAGATTCTCAGACTCTCAAACTCTCAGACTCTCAGATTCTCAGACTCTCAAACTCTCAGACTCTCAAATTCTCAGACTCTCAGGTATTCAGACTCTCAGATTCTCAGACTCTCAAACTCTCAAACTCTCAGACTCTCAGATTCTCAGACTCTCAGATTCTCAGACTCCAAAAATCTCAGACTCTCAAACTCTCAGATTCTCAGACTTTCAGATTTGCAGACTCTCAAACTCTCAGACTCTCAAATTCTCAGACTCTCAGGTATTCAGACTCTCAGATTTTCAGACTCTCAAACTCTCAGACTCTCAAATTCTCAGACTCTCAGGTATTCAGACTCTCAGATTCTCAGCCTCTCAAACTCGGAGGCTCTCAGACTCTCAGACTCTCAAATTCTCAGACTCTCAGGTATTCAGACTCTCAGATTCTCAGACTCTCACATTCTCAGACTCTCAAACTCTCAGATTCTCAGATTCTCAGACTCTCAGGTATTCAGACTCTCAGATTCTCAGACTCTCAAACTCTCAGACTCTCAAATTCTCAGACTCTCAGGTATTCGGACTCTCAGATTCTCAGACTCTCATTTGGGTATGAATATATATATATATATATATATATATATATATATATATATATATAGTGTGTGTGTGTGTGTGTGTGTGTGTTTGTTTGTGTGTGTGTGTGTGTGCATATACACACTAACATACACATACAATTACCTATAGTCATGTGTATGGATCGTGGTAAAATATTATATACAAAACTAATTAATGAATAAACAGTACCTAAATAGTATATTTTAGAAGACGTGTAGTGATAATTGTAGCCTGTGTGAACGAGTTACTATATTTGGGAAGAATATTTGTAAAGAATAATGCTTGACCTAGGTTTGTAGGAGGGGTTTGAATCACTCACACTAATACATCACTTAAAGAAAATGAACAGTGACATTTATTGTACACCACAATGAGTAAGTCTTTGACTTGGAAAATAAAAATGAAAACAAAGAGTAAAGGTTGTTGAGAGCTGTCTATATCAAAATAAAGGAATTAAACAGTTTTTTTTCCTTGTGTGTGTGTGTGTAGCAAAGTCCATCTACCGGGGTAGTGAGTTATGAATATATCTTATCTGGTTCCAAAAGTCTTGGATACACTGAAGATGAAGTTCAGTCTGCTCTTATCAGAAGGTTCCAGGCCTCTTCAATCAAGTCCAGGGCTAGGCACGCCATCCAAAATCGCCAGTACAAAAAACAATCTGCATTCAATATTGCAAACAATTACTAACTCCAACCCAAAAAGAGAGGTGAAACTCAAATCTCGCTATGAGAATTCAGCAAAACAAACTACTGCCACAGTCCCAAGTGTAGCATATGTGTACAACTGCACATGAATTTTAGCTCAATTAAGATTTTACATTCACTATTTATTTACAAAAGCAATCAATGTTTCCACAATTGTTCACATAACCGTATCTACATGAACTAACTGCAGCTGTGATAGACAGTCTACCAAGATCACAATTAAAATATTGTGTTTTTAACCAGTCAATAGGCTTAACATGCGCATTTACCAAGATAGCACTATGGACATTAAAGTAAAGGGTTCAACTACTAACAGGTTAGGAGGTTAGGGAACCAGCCCTGTGACCGGAAGCTCACCGGTTCGATCCCCAGAGCCGACAGTCCATGACTGAGGTGTCCTTGAGCAAGACACCTAACCTCCAACTGCTTCCCGGGCACTGCGGTTAGGGCTGCCCACTGCTCCGGGCAAGTGTGCCCACTGCCCCCTAGTGTGTGTGTGTTCACTAGTGTGTATGTGGTGTTTCACTTCACAGATGGGTTAAATGCGGAGGTGGAATTTCCCCGTTGTGGGATTAAAATAATAAATAATAGAGCTCTGATTGGTTTCCTTAGCTTCCCTTATCCTAAACTTAGGGTATCAACTGAACTTGTTAGTTAGCCACAGAACAACTCACCGGAGTTCTTGTGTTCAATGGAATAATTCAGAAGTTCGAATGCTTGATGAAATAGGAGGGCACTCTTCACTTCAGGTGCATAAATAACTCATATTCATATAAAACGCATAATAACTATATTTCACAATTAAACATTGTTTTTTTTCCAGTAAACTCAACAGCTGTTTAGCACATTGTTGGAAAACGGAGGCTCTCTCTTCCTTAGGTGGAGCCTCGTATTACTTAGCTGGTGACGCTAGAGCGCACCCTACTGGTTGGATAGAATGACTGATATTTGGCTGATGGTGTCTCCGTCTCAGCTTTTTCTTCAAGAACAACAGCAGATAAGAGATGTATTATTCATTCCCCTACATGCTCAAAGAACACTTCTCTGACTGGTATTGTGGACAGTGTAAAAGAAAATGCCCTTCGATGAAGTGGTGACCTGTCCAGGGTCCAACCCCTGCTAATTATTGAGTTTAGATGATTCAGCTACACTCATTACTAACAGTTGGATCAAATTAAGCACATAGAAGTAACATCAGCGAAAGAACTGCACATTAGGAGCTTCACAAAATGGGTTTCCACAGCTGAGCAGCTACACACAAGCCCATAATTGAAATGCACAATGCCAAGCGCTGGACGGAAACTTAATGTGCCACCACTGGACACTGAAGCAGTGGAAATGCGTTCTGTGAAGTGATGAATCACTCTTCTCTATCTGTCAGTCTGATGGATGAGTCTGGGTTTGGAGAACGTTACCTGCCTGACTGCACTGTGTCAGCTGTAAAGTTTGGTGGAGGAGGGATGATTATATGGGCTGTTTTTCAGGGGTTGGTTTAGAACAGTCACTTCGAGTGAAGGGAACTCTTAATGCTTCAGCAGAACCAAGACATTTTCTACAATTCTTTGCTTCCAACTTTTGGAACAGTTTGGGGAAGAACCTTTTCTGTTCCAACACGACTGACACCCAGTGGACTAAGTTAAGGCCATAAAGGCCTGGCTGGGTGAGTTTGGTGTGGAGGAACTTGACTAGTCCTGACCTCATTCCTATAGAACACCTTTGAGATGAACTAGAACGGAGACTGCAAGTCAGGCCTTCTCGTCCAACATCAGTGTCTGTCCTCACAAATGCTCTTCTGGATGAACAGACAGAAAATCTCACAGACCCTCTCCGAAATCTTGTAGAAGCTTCCCAGAGGAGCGGAAGCTGTGTGAGCTGCAAAGGGGGAATCAACTTCATATTAATGCCTATTGGTTTAGAATGGGACTCATAAAAGCTCCTGTGGGTTTGATGTGGAGTTATCCCAGTGTATTGCACCATTTGACAGTTTAACAGACACCATTTGTCTCTCTCTCTCTCTCTCTCTCTCTCTCTCTCTCTCTCTCTCTGTATCAGGTATGTGGTCGTTCTCTGTATCAGAGTTGGCTCTTCCGGGGGTCGAGGTTGGCCGACTGTCTGCGACTGATGCTGATCTGGGGGAGAACGCTCGGCTGGACTTCACCATCACAGATGGAGAAGGAGGAGGAAACTTCAACATCACCGCTGTCAACCAGGAGGGCGTCATTCTGCTCAACAAGGTCAGCAGAGAAATCACACCAAATCACACAAACTCCATTAACATCTTTTGTTGGTAATGATACTAAATAATAATAATGATAATAAATATGATCACTTTGAAGTCTTTCAGATTACATGTAATGAATTCTAAATGTCCAGGATATTGGACAATGAAATCCATTGAAGTGAATTAAAAAACAATGTCATCCCCAAAACATCATCTACTGGCACTCCAAATAAATCAAATGTCCAATGTCCAAATAAAGTCCAAATGTGGTCACTGGAAATTTGAAATACTTGAAATACAACAGAACCTAAACTTTTCTTTCTTTTAAATTCTTCAAAAATTCTAAATCTTTCTGTCTTTTATTTCCCGTTTTAAATGAAAAAATCCCAGACTGTTGGACCCTACTGTGTGTGTGTGTGTGTGTGTGTGTGTGTGTGTGTGTGTGTGTGTGTGTGTGTGTGTGTGTGTGTGTGTGTGTGTGTGAATGTTTGCATTCTGAAAAAGGTCTGACTGCCCTTTAACGCTGACTTTAGGTTAACCCTGTTAGAGTGAAATGAGATGTTATCTGAATCCCAGAGAGACAGAGAGAGAGAGAGAGAGAGAGAAGAGTGAGACAGAAGAGAGAGAGAGAAAAGAAAGAGAGAAAGAAGAAGAGAGAGAGGAGGTAGACAGTGAGACAGAACAGTGAGACAGAAGAAGAGGAAGAGGCAGACAGTGGAGAGAGACAGAGAGAGAGAGAGTGAGCAATACAAAAGAGAGAAAGAAGAAGATAGTGAGAGAAACAGAAGAGTGAGACAGGAGACAGAGATACAAAGACAAAAAAGAGAGTGATGCAATGGAGAGAGAGTGGAAGAGAGAAAGGAGAACAATTAAACAGCCAAATCAAAAGCCTTAGACCCAGAGAAGCCTGTGGCCCTGACAGCATCAGGACGGAGATGCTGAAGATCAGCAGCCCTGACCTGCTACAGGCTCTGTTCAGGTTCTTCAACATTGTTCTCCACTTCTCAGCACTCCTGCTCTCCTGAGATCTGGTGCTGGGGGCTTATTTCCCCCACCTAAAAGAGTGGAGTCTAACCAGACCCCAATAACTTCAGAGGCATCTGTGTGAAAAGTTACCTGGGGAAGGTTTTCTGCAGTATTATTAATGCCTGAATACAGGCCTTCCTTACCAAACACAGTGTCTTGAGTAAAAGACACATTGTTTTATCTACTAAATCATCACATGACTGACCACATTTACACCCTACACACCCTACTCAACCAACATATTCACCAATAAAAATTTTTTCCATGTTTCATAGATTAATAAAAAGGTATTTGATTCTATTCGGCTAGAAGGTTCGTATTACAAAATTCTTCAAAATGCTGTCGGGGGCAAAATCCATGACACCATTAAATCAATGCATGTCACGAATGCACGTGGAGTAAAGACTGGTAATAAAATGACAGATCTCTTCACTCGGGGCCGTGGTGTCAGGCAGGGTTGCTGCTCGTCCCCTGCATTATTTAATATAATCCTTAATGATTCCTTAAAGCGGCCTCCCACTAAATCAAACAGAAATTCTCCTCTGCCCAGATGACCTGGTGCCCCCTTTTCAGTGGGCGACAGCAGGACCACTGAAGAACAGGGTTAAAGGGAGTAACAAAGTATCAGAGAAACAGATGGACTACAGTCTGTAACTGTAGAACTACAAAGTGCAGCTACACAGTAAGTGGAAATCAACTTACTGTCACAAACAAAAAGAGAAGAAGAAAAAGTGAGAGAGAAAGAGAGCGAGCGAGAGAGAGAAATATTGAAATTACCTTTATCACAATTCAATCTTAAATTGAGAAATAAAAAAAGAGAAAGAAAGAGCAGAGAGAGAGAGTGAGACAGAGAGAGCGAGGGAGGGAGGAGTAGGAGAGTGATGAATGAGAACAGAAAGATTAGATACAGATGAATAGGTTTCATTTATTGAATATGAATTGGTTTGCTGATGTAAATTGCGGCGAGTGTGTGGTGGCGGGAGGGCACCGGCGAGAGCTCCGCGGTTAACCCGCCGCCTCCTGAGAGCCTTCAGGCAACTTCCATTTATTTAAAACATCAGCTTTTACTCCTACGGAAAACGTAGCGCTGACATAAAAGGACCTAATGTGGCCATAACTCGCTCGGAACTAATTGAAAAAGTGGGAGCGGTTCCACCTTTCAGCTGTCCGGGAATAATCAGGAGAGCGGGAAAGACAAGGAGCGAGCTGTTTTTCTGCCCTGATATAGCACCGGCAGAGCGAGCTGAGAGTTAAAGAGTTTGGCGGGAGGTATCAGACGGCAGAGGCAGAGTCAGTGATAAGAAGTAAACACAGAGAGACTGATAAGAGGTAGGAAGAGGCGAAGGAGAGAGTGAAGGTTCCAGAGATGAAGGGAACCTGTCGGGGAGAGCGGGAGAGAGAGGGAGAATGGCAGGCCGAGAGAGAACAGATGAAAGGAAGGAGCGGCTGAATGCGAGCTGTGGAGAGAACAAATGCAGGGGAAGAAAGCAGGAGCGTGAGAGACTTGGGATAGAATGATAGAGAGGGAATGACAGTGAGAGAGAGAGAGAAGGAGAGAGAGAATGAAGGGAGACTCTGATTAGCATTTGGCACTAGTAGGAGTGACAGAAACCTCCATTAGCATGTTGGCGTGGAGTCGTTCTGTCTGCCTGTCTTACTGACTCCATTACTTACTGCTACAGTACGGCCTCTGGAACCTACGGATTCAGTGCTGTTATTACTGTAAATGACGTTATTGACAGTTCTCCTTCTCTAAAGCGCTCACTAGTTTGGTGGAACGTGAAAAGTGCACGATTTTCCACTCTTAGCCCAAAACTGAGTCGAACATTCAAGACATGCTTGGTGTTTAAAGTTTAAATTCTTTAAGTTAAGTGACACTTTATTAATCCCACAAACGGGGAAGTTCCACCTCCACATTTAACCCATCTGTGAAGTAAATACACACACTAGGGGGCAGTGAGCACACTTGCCTGGAGCGGTGGGTAGCCCTATCCACAGCGCCCGGGGAGCAATTGGGGGTTAGGTGTCTTGCTCAAGGACACCTCAGTCATGTGCTGTCGCCACTGGGGATCGAACCAACAACCTTCCAGTCACAGGGCCAGTTCCCTAACCTCCAGCCCATGACTGCCCCCAGTTTGGGCTGGACCTACAAGGCCGATATAGCTGGAAGCTTAATTAGCATGCATTCTTAAAAAAAACATGGTTCTTCAAGGGTACTTTAGAAAAGCCATATAGAACCATTGTTGGAGAATGTGTTGTACATGGTTTTATATATCAAACAAAAGGGTTCTGCTACCATTATGATGCCAACCTTGCAACAATAGAAGAACTTTTTGGTGCTATATAGACCCATTTTCAAAAAGGCTCTGCCTAGAACCATATACAACACGTTCTCCATCAATTTGAGGACGTATTTCATCATGCGAGGCATGCAAATGGTTCTTTGAGTGTCCATGGTTCTATGTAACCATTGTCTTTACTGAAGAACCATTGAAGAACCAACTTTGTATTGTAAACATTGTAAGCCTAATTCATCAAACACCTGCCTCAAAAGTTGTTAAATTCTGCCAGTTTACTGACGATTGCTGTACTTTTTCTGGTTGGTTTTTTGGCTGAACTACTGAGTGACTGAGCTCCGTCCCCATTTGCGCCCCCCCCAGGTGGTGGATTATGAGCGGCGCAGCTCCTACACTCTCACAGTGGAGGTGCAGAATCCCTCGGTGGACCCTCGCTTTCTTCGCCGTGGGCCATTTAAAGACCGAGCGACAGTCCGGATCACCGTCCTGAATGCTGACGAACCGCCTCGGTTCTCACGCTCACGATATAGGTTGGACGTGTCTGAAAACTGCCCGCCAGCGTGTGCCGTGGGACGGGTAGCTGCGGTGGACCCAGACACAGGCCTCAGCAACAATATAAAGTATGAAGGTTCTCTCTCATGCACGTACACATAGATTTACTAAAGAAATAAACTTTGAGGCTGTGTGTTACAGTCATTTTAATCACCACTAAGGGCTGTTGTTAGGCACGACACACAGCAGAAAATATGATTCAATACACAAATGTTCAATTCATATTTTTTACTATTATAACACACAAATTTATTGTTACGATGCGTTTTCACTGCTATACAGCACAATACTAATGAGGGAGTTGGAAGCCTTTTTGGTCACAGCCAATTGTTTCTTTTTAGTAACTGAAAGGGACTCAGTCCCTCTGCAACCATATGGGATATTCATTGTAATATTTTGTGCTTCACAGTACGTAACGTTTTCAAAAGGACACAGGTCTGGATTGCAGACAGGCCAGTCTAGTCTGTTGTAATACCTGTGGAATGTTTAGTGGTGTTGTCAAGTTGAAATAAGCAAGGACATCCCCTGAAAAAGACGGCGTCTAAACGGCAGCATTTGTTGCCCAAAAATGTCATGGTTAATTGTGCTTTCACAGATGTGCAGGTTACCCACATATACCTCCCCTAAACTGTGACCGACACTGGCTTTTGAACTTTATACTGGTAACAGTCTAGCTGTCCCAAAGACCGCAATGTCCATTATTTCCATAAATAATCTGAAAGTTTGACTCATCAGGCCACACTTTCCACTGAGCATCAGTCCATTTCAGATGAGCTCAAGCCCAGAGAAGTCGGCATCGTTTCTGGACGTTGCTGAGATATGACCTCTACTGTGCATAGATCAGTCTTAACTTGCATTTGTGGATTCAGCGATGAACAGTTTGTAGAAGTCCGAGCTTCATCAGAGAAGCATGCTTTACACACACAGAGATTTCTCCAGATTCCCTGAATCTTTTCACGATGTTATGCACTGTAGAGGTTGAAATACCTCCCAAGTCCTCCCAAGTGATCCGTGATGAATGTTAATGGATTTTTTGCCGGTAACGAGCCTCGACCCATCCTCACTCAGCTCCTTTTCTATTCAAGTGTGACTGCATCACTTGTTTACAATGTTTTGAATGTGTTGCAGACATCAGTTTCAGCATGATCACGTTTGCATAAAAGAGTAGAAATAAGATTAAATATTAAACATCTTGCCTTTGTACTGTTTTTTTTTGTTGTTGTTGTTTAAATTCAGGTCAAACTGGATTCTGTTTTATTTGCGTCTCACATACTGTCCCAAATTATTTTGAGGTTTCTATATTCAGCTCCACACATACTACACACACATGCTCACACACACAAACCCAGACACAGTTTTGCACACTGGTGCTTGTATAAGACCAAGGAGTCGATCCACTTCCTAGTTTGTGTGTTTTGCCACTTTTTATAATCCTGTTTTCTTATTTTTTTACTTTTTGTCCCAGCACTGTTTCACGATTCTGTTATTCTCAGTCGATGACTTTGGTTTTCCCAGAATCTTAATTCAGACAGATCCTGAGTAAAGCTGCTGTTTTTTCACTCTAAATAATGTTGTTTACATGCATGAACTGGTAGCCAGTAGCTTAAATAATGAACATTATACACAGATCCATAAATATGTGCACTATTATTACAGCTATTATTGATCAATGAAATTGTGGATTACAAGGATTTTCATACAATACCCCCCCCCCATTTATACGAGCTCAAAATTAACTAGACAAACCAACATAGTCATTAATTAAGCTGTCATATGCAATGCTTGGTGTTGTCAGTATATTGCAAAATATTAATACATCATACTTAAATGTATTTTTGATGTAATACAGGAATGTGTCAGCCTGTGGTCCAGTTTCTGTTTCACCAATGAATGAGTGTGTTTACATGCACTTAACAGTCCGATAACTGCAGAAAATCTGATTTTGTCAGTAATCCGATCAACATGTTTAACATGTACTTAAGCAATCAGATAACGGGGAAACTCCGGGTCTACATGAGTCAGACAGTGATCAGATAACGGGGAAACTCCAGGTCTACATGAGTCAGACAGTAATCAGATAACGGGGAAACTCCAGGTCTACATGAGTCAGACAGTAATCAGATAATGGAGAAACTCCAGGTCTACAGGAGTCAGACAGTAATCAGATAATGGAGAAACTCCAGGTCTACATGAGTCAGACAGTAATCAGATAATGGGGAAACTCCAGGTCTACAGGAGTCAGACAGTAATCAGATAATGGGGAAACTCCAGGTCTACATGAGTCAGACAGAAATCAGATAATGGGGAAACTCCAGGTCCACATGAGTCAGACAGTAATCAGATAATGGAGAAACTCCAGGTCTACAGGAGTCAGACAGTAATCAGATAATGGGGAAACTCCAGGTCTACATGAGTCAGACAGAAATCAGATAATGGGGAAACTCCAGGTCTACAGGAGTCAGACAGTAATCAGATAATGGGGAAACTCCAGGTCTACACGAGTCAGACAGAAATCAGATAATGGGGAAACTCCAGGTCTACACGAGTCAGACAGAAATCAGATAATGGGGAAACTCCAGGTCTACCTGAGTCAGACAGTAATCAGATAATGGGGAAACTCCAGGTCTACACGAATCAGACAGTAATCAGATAATGGGGAAACTCCAGGTCTACAGGAGTCAGACAGTAATCAGATAATGGGGAAACTCCAGGTCTACAGGAGTCAGACAGTAATCAGATAATGGGGAAACTCCAGGTCTACATGAGTCAGACAGTAATCAGATAACGGGGAAACTCCAGGTCTACATGAGTCAGACAGTAATCAGATAACGGGGAAACTCCAGGTCTACATGAGTCAGACAGTAATCAGATAACGGGGAAACTCCGGGTCTACACGAGTCAGACAGTAATCAGATAACGGGGGAACTCCAGGTCTACAGGAGTCAGACAGTAATCAGATAATGGGGAAACTCCAGGTCTACAGGAGTCAGACAGTAATCAGATAATGGGGAAACTCCAGGTCTACAGGAGTCAGACAGTAATCAGATAATGGGGAAACTCCAGGTCTACATGAGTCAGACAGTAATCAGATAATGGGGAAACTCCAGGTCTACAGGAGTCAGACAGTAATCAGATAACGGGGAAACTCCAGGTCTACACGAGTCAGACAGTAATCAGATAACGGGGAAACTCCGGGTCTACACGAGTCAGACAGTAATCAGATAATGGAGAAACTCCAGGTCTACATGAGTCAGACAGTAATCAGATAATGGAGAAACTCCAGGTCTACAGGAGTCTGACAGTAATCAGATAATGGAGTAACTCCAGGTCTACATGAGTCAGACAGTAATCAGATAATGGGAAAACTCCAGGTCTACATGAGTCAGACAGTAATCAGATAATGGGGAAACTCCGGGTCTACATGAGTCAGACAGTAATCAGATAACGGGGAAACTCCAGGTCTACATGAGTCAGACAGTAATCAGATAATGGGGAAACTCTGGGTCTACACGAGTCAGACAGTAATCAGATAACGGGGGAACTCCAGGTCTACAGGAGTCAGACAGTAATCAGATAATGGGGAAACTCCAGGTCTACATGAGTCTGACAGTAATCAGATAATGGGGAAACTCCAGGTCTACAGGAGTCAGACAGTAATCAGATAATGGGGAAACTCCAGGTCTACATGAGTCAGACAGTAATCAGATAATGGGGAAACTCCAGGTCTACAGGAGTCGGACAGTAATCAGATAACGGGGAAACTACAGGTCTACATGAGTCAGACAGTAATCAGATAATGGGGAAACTCCAGGTCTACATGAGTCAGACAGTAATCAGATAATGGGGAAACTCCAGGTCTACATGAATCAGACAGTAATCAGATAATGGAGAAACTCCGGGTCTACACCTTTGGAGCGACGCTGCTCGCTTATTTCCGGTACCGCTGTCAGTTTTCACACATGCTCAGACTGAGAAATGGGAAAGAAATCAGAGTGAGAGTCACAGCACTGAGAAATTTGATTACTGAGCTAAAATCCAGCCTCTT
>NC_051219.1:4794202-4799202 GCF_015220715.1 Pygocentrus nattereri
GTCACACAGTCACCTGGCCGGGGAATCGAACCCAGACCCTTCTTGTTGTGAGGCAACAGCGACAGTTACGTGAATGGAAATGTGTCTGCAGAGTGCAGGTTGGCTGTTAAGAGAATAATCAGTGAAACCACAGAGGATATGCAAGTCTCCAAGCACACCAGGCTGAGGGATGACCAAGCTGGGCAGTTGGTTGGTGTAGTGGTTAACACCTCTGCCTGCTACGCTGTAGCCTGGGGTTCAATCCATTGCCTGGCAAGCACCCTAAACTATACCAATAAGAGTCCTTGGGCAAGACTCCAAACACCACCTTGGCCTGCCTGTCTAAAATGATCGAATTGTAAGTCGCTCTGGATTAGAGCCTCTGCTAAATGTAAGCTTGTCCACTCATGTCCTGACAGAGAAAGGAGCAATCCAGTGGAAACCATCTGTGTGTTGATACTTTTTATGCAGTACAGTTAGATGTCATCTGATCAAACTGGGGATGCACTTTAGAGGAATGTGCAGTTGGAATCCAGCCATAGTTTATTTAGATACGATCCAGACATGAAACACATGGTGCAAACAGACTCTACGAGGACGCAGCCATGCAGCGTTTTAAATTCTATGCAGCATAAACATTCATCTGTAAAAGTAAGCTACCTTCATAATAGACATGTCAAATCTGAAAGTTCCTATCACCACCACTGTGAACAGCTCTGACTCCAAGTTTCTTTAGAACAGAGCGTTTCACACCAAACCGCTCTGAACGACTCTGATTACTTCTTAACTAATTTAATCATGCCGAAAAATAAGGAAAAATAAGCGATTTCCCTGTCCAGTAGGGGGTGCTAGTGCACTCATTTAAAAAGCAGCGCTAAAGGTGGAGCCATGTCCATTTACTACACAGTAGCAGTCACTCCAGTCTATGTTCTGACCCAAGGACTGAATCTATGCTTTGGTGATTAGTTATCTTAATGTCCTATTATTTATAACGTTTATCTACCATCTCATACCTGGAAACACCTGGTAAATGATCACTGAACACAGCCTACATATAAGCCTACATGACTAATGTTGGCAGTATCAGATACTGGCACGATCAGGTATCAATTAGCAGCATCCATTTAGAAGCACATGTTTGCTTTCATGTTGGCCCTCAGTCATCCTCATTACGCTGCACGCCTCATTAAACGTGTTAATTAACAGGATGGGGGTTAATGTGTTTGAGCCACTCAGGTGTGCTTTGAAGTAGGGGGGGGGGATTAAATGAATCTGTGTGGTCAGTGTTTCTGAACACGAAAAACAAAGAAAGTCCCTGAGTAGTAAGTGTGTCTTTCCATTCACACACTGAGTTGCCAATTTATTAGAAACCCCTTCTTTGGGTGGTGGTCTATTCTCAGTACAGCATTGACACAAACTGCTCCAACAGATGACCTGCAGTCTGTAAATGTACACCAGTAAGGAGGGGGTTCTGATAAAGTGGACAGAACGTGTACACGGTGTATGAAACCCTGGCAACGCCACATGGCAACAGATGGGCCCGCAGTCGGTAACTAGAAACCTACAAATTGCACCTATATGGCAGGTGTTTCTGATGAAATTGCCAATTAGTGGAGGTGCAGAATTGACCAGAATCCACACACTGTGTTCTCCTCTAATAAAAGCCTATAGGGTCGTGTGCAAAAGTTTGGGCGCCCCCAGTTAAATTACATGTTGCTGAAAATAAGTTAACATGTCCTCTAAAGAAAATAAAAAATTTAATGTGTTGGGAAAGAAGAAAGCGTTACAGACCTGGCCTGTGGGAAAATGATGGCATATTTTATGTGTAGATAGTATGGCTTGAGAAACCTATTGCTTGCTGCTTTTTGTTCTATTATTCTGTGCTTATCTGTATTGTTTCACAGGTTTTTGCAGTAGAACCACAAAAACTTTGCAAGATGGTAGAGTATGCACAGGAATAAAGCTCTACCGCTTTTCCGTTTTTTGTTCAAACATGATTTTTCCCCTAGGAAAATGAATAAAAATTGAAATCTAATTGCCTCTAATGGCTCTCTCATATACACGGCCCTTTATATACATACCCACGTTCTCATACTAGTACTCACTGTACATGTATATTAGCAACCAACAGCCTAGCAGCACCTTGGGATAACATAGCAATGGTCTATTAAGACCTTAGCAACCACCTGGGATACCATAGCAATGATCTAGCAGGACTCTAGCAACCACCTGGGATACCATAGCAATGGCATAGTAAGACCTTAACAACCACCTGGGATACCATAGCAATGGCCTAGCAAGACCTTAACAACCACCTGGGATACCAGAGCAAAGGCCTAGCAAGACCTTTGCATCCACATAGGATAACATAGCAATGGCCTAGCAAGACCTTAGCAACCACCTGGGATACCATAGCAATGGCCTAGCAAGACCTTAGCAACCACCTGGGATAACATAGCAATGGCCTAGCAAGACCTTAGCAACCACCTGAGATACCATAGCAATGGCCTAGCAAGACCTTAGCAACCACCTGGAATACCATACCAATGGCCTGGCAATGCCTTAGCAACCACCTGGGATAACACAGCAATGGCCTAACAAGACCTTAGCAACCACCTGGGATAACACAGCAATGGCCTAGCAAGACCTTACCAACCAACTGGGATACCATAGCAATGGCCTGGCAAGAGTTTAGCTACCACCTGGGATAACATAGCAATGGCCTAGCAAGACCTTAGCAACCACCTGGGATGACATAGCAATGGCCTAGCAAGACCTTAGCAACCACCTGGCCTAGTATAACATTAACAACCGCCTGGGATCCCATATAAATGGCTTAGCAAGACCATACTAACCACATGGGGTGCCATACTAATGCCCTAGCAAAACTTTAGCAACCACCTGGGATGCCACAGCAATTGGCTAGCAAAAAATTAGCAACCACCTAGGACACCATAACTAGTATCACTTTAGGAACCTCCTGGGATTTCATAGAAATGGTTTGTTAAGTCAGCTTAAAGTTCATTAATCAACGCTTTCCAGTTCATGTTTAATTTTTTTTTTGCAAAATGTTAAACTTGAATATAATAGCAACTCAAAAATGATAGAAATTTCTATCACTTGCGCTACGTTTTAAAGTTGTAAAGTTTGTCCGTGTGCTTCCAGTGTGCGAGAGGATGTGTTCACTTATGTCCACTTAGGAAATTAGTGATTTGACCGGGGTGCTCAAACTTTTGCACACACCTGTATCTCATGGCACATCACACGTTTGATGAATGTTTGATGGTTTGATGAATGTTTCCTTCCCCTCCTCCTCCCACAGACCACACGGCCAGTCTGGTTCTTCTGTCGTCGGTGAAGCCCCTCCCTCGCTCCGCCTCTCCTTCCTTCCACACTGTGAAAATACCCATAATCCTCCGGGACGGGGCGTCAGAGTTCAGAAGCACGGGGACCGTCACCCTGACCATGTGCCCCTGCCAGAACGGAGGGATGTGGGCAGAGGAGAGGAAGAGACAGACGGACCGAGGGAGGAGTGAGGACGCTCAGACACTGATGGAGTGGGAGAGGCAGACGGTGTGCGTGCCGCTGCCCTCCACCTCCGCCCTGCTGGGCCTCAGCTCCGCCGCTATGCTGGCTGTGCTCGCCTGCTCGTCCACTCTGCTCGGTAAAACTGGACTCTGATCAATTAAAGTGACAGTTTGGTCAAAACTCTAACGGGCTCAGTTTCTCCCCCTTAGTCCAAATGGCAATCAGCAAAAACATGTTTGGTGTCTGATGTTCACTTCTTTAGTTTTGCACTGAAGCTTCTAAGCTAACATCGCTAACAAGTAATGTAAGTCTATGGACACCAATAAACATCACGCTAACCACATGGCTAAACCATACCAAACTGATTCCTAAACTCCTGCATAGTTTGGTGAGATGTCATCAGAGGGATTCAGAGTTTTTAGTGTAGAATGGTTCAGTGTAAACGTCCATACACTGGTGATGATAGGAACCAGGGGTCGCCATAACTACAACAGAAATATAGCCATTTTATTTAAACCAGCAGCGAACCTACACGAGTCTTCTGAGCTTTATGTCGCTGCTGTCGGAACAAAACCTCGTATCTCCAAAATAGTAACTTTACAGGAGAAGCAATAAACATGCATTACATCAATGTAAGTCAATGGAACCAGAATTTTTTCGGAGTCATTTTTGGCCGTTTATTTTGGTTCATGCTCGATGAAATTATAAAGGTCAACATGCCTTTTCAAATTATGTCAAAACCTGAAAATCGACAAAAATGGAGATACAAGGTTTTTTTCTGACAGCAGCGATATTGAATGTTGATAATGGTAAATAGTGAGCGCCTTTACATGCACTCCATAATCCAATCAAAATTTCTGCAGTTATCTGATTATTTAAATGGTCGTGTGAACAGCAAACTGATTTCTTACATAAAGAAATCTGATTAAGAAATCTGCTAAAGAGGCTGGAGTTTAGCTCAGTGATCAGATTTCTTGAGTTTCCCCATTATCTGATTACTGTCTGACTCCTGTAGACCTGGAGTTTCCCCATTATCTGATTACTGTCTGACTCCTGTAGACCTGGAGTTTCCCCATTATCTGATTACTGTCTGACTCATGTAGACCTGGAGTTTCCCCGTTATCTGATTACTGTCTGACTCCTGTAGACCTGGAGATTCCCCATTATCTGATTACTGTCTGACTCATGTAGACTTGGAGTTTTCCCGTTATCTGACTACTGTCTGACTCATGTAGACCTGGAGTTTCCCCGTTATCTGATTACTGTCTGACTCCTGTAGACCTGGAGTTTCCCCATTATCTGATTACTGTCTGACTCCTGTAGACCTGGAGTTTCCCCATTATCTGATTACTGTCAGACTCATGTAGACCTGGAGTTTCCCCGTTATCTGATTACTGTCTGACTCCTGTAGACCTGGAGATTCCCCATTATCTGATTACTGTCTGACTCATGTAGACCTGGAGTTTCCCCGTTATCTGATTACTGTCTGACTC
>NC_051219.1:4804202-4844202 GCF_015220715.1 Pygocentrus nattereri
TCGGTGCAGCTCGGGCTTTCTCATGATGCTTCCTGTGTGTATCAGCACTCACTCACATTGGGGCACGTGTAAATTAAGTAAAACCAGGTCTGGTTTTCGATCATGGATTGTAGCGCAGAAAGCTCACGCTTAAAAAATGGAAAGAGTTTTAGTTCACGATTATCTAGAAATTAAAAAATCTACAGAACCTGCAGACACGCCTCCAAAGCTCAGTCTGAGAAGCTGGTTGATGATTTCCTGAAGTGATCAAACCCATTCAGTGGTGTAGAGGTCTGGACTCTGGGGTGGTCAGTCCATCGTTCAGCTTCTTTGTTTGATGTGTCCGTCTCCTTTTCTCAGTGAGGTTCTTCTTGATCCGCTACACGTCCTTTCAGACCCACAACACTGAGTGGTCTTCTCACAGTGGAAGGATGGACAGAAACACCTGTGGATGTTTTCAGATCTGAAGCAGCTTGATCTTCTCCTCTCTCTCAGAGATCAAAGCTTTCAGTGCTGTTTATCTGATGGAGGCAGGTTTGGTGTCCACCAGCTCTTCCAGGTGGTTGTTAGGAGCCCCATTTTCTCTGGAGCATTTGAACTCCTTCCTGTTTTTTTTTTTTTTTTTGTTCCTTTGACTTTCTCCATGTGGACTATCTTAAATATCTAATCTCTTCAGAAATATCTCCCGACAGTTTAACCCTCTAAGGTGTGCATTATAATGCCAGCTGCTATAAACTTTGTGTAACTTTTTTGTCAAATAGACAATCTAAATGTGATTTAAATACATTTTCAAGAATTCTTTTTTGAGGACACTTTAGGGTGCGTTAACTTAAAGTAACAGTACCATAATGGTAAGAAATGAAAAAAGTAAGTCGTTGTTTAAAAATGTAATAACGTTTATTACAATATTCATGGAAAATATTCAGTCGGCTCACCAGTTTAAAATCTATGCCATTTGAAACTGAGAAACTTTCAAAATGAAATCTTTCATAAGTTTGTCTGAACGTTACCCTCAGGCAACACTGTGGTACCACTGTGGAGCAGCCAATATGACAATACCATTATATGACGTCTAGGTTGAATTTTAGAGATAAATCAAAAATGATGATGATGATGACTGCTTTCAAACAGTTGGTTAACCTAAATACAGAAAACCAAAAAATGTGAATGTTGGGAGTTTATAAAAGCATAGTGTTGCTTTAAGGCAACATTTGCATTTTAACATTTGTCCACTACTTAATGAAGTCAAAAATCCAATAAAGTACATTAGACAATTGAAATTAAACTTTGCTCAACTATTATTGTGAATCCAGTTATTATCAGATTGTAAATTGACCCGAAAGGAGGTTTTCTGGCCAGTTTCAAAGGGGGGAGATGGTGGAGCTGAACCTTTGGCGAAGAATACAAAACATTACTTCCAGAGAGTCACGTGACAAATTCCAAGACTGCTATTGGTTTCCTTAGTGCTCTGCCTCTTTTGTAAAGTATTGCATCATAATTAAGGAAGTATTATATGAGTATAAAAGGCCAAATATGGGTATGTTGCCTGGAGGCAACACTGTACTATCGAAGGTTAAATAAATGATGGGTGGTCTCTGACTTTCGCACAGTCTGGTAGGGGAAACAAGGAGGGAAACAAGTATAGTAGCTAATCAGAGTGAGTGTTTTTTCTGCAAATCACCGCAGGAACATAAATTGGACCTAATTACTCATTAAAACAACAGATCATGAATGGGCTGAACCTCTTGTCCTGACCTTGCTGTGAAATCAGAGAAAAACAAGGCTGACCTGACAGTGCTCCAGGCTTTATGAAGTGCTTTTCATAAAAGCTCGGTGTTTTAAACTGACAACGAAACTTTCTTTTTGGCTCCTGAGGCTAAGATTGGACTCTTATTATGTATAGGTACTTGTATGTTGCACCATTGAGCAGAAAGGAAAGACAAGAGCCCTTCATTTCTGCTCGAAAATGTCCTTTAAAGTTGAACATGACAGAAAAGCCACTTGACTAACATCCGAACAAGCTAAAATCACCTACAGCCATAATATTCCAGTCTAGACCCTACCTGAACCCACCACTCGGCAGATGAGCAAACAGTGAACACGTAAACACATTTCACACTAACAAACGACAGCAGCTTCTTTTAACTGAGGGTGCGCACCTCCCGTGAGCCTCTTCTCATGGCCATTTTGCAGGCATGCTTGCAAGCTCCAAAGGCAGCACAGCCAGTGGCAGAACTGCACAAAATATAATGCAAATAGGACATTATTGCTACATATGGGTGCTTACATATATAATACATACGGAACATCTTATTACATATTGCTGTGTCGCCAAGATGGTAACTTTACAGGAGAAGGTAAAACCTACTCTACTTTTAATGTAAGTCAATGGAACCAGACATTTTTCAAGGTTATTTTCATGTAAAAAAACTGAAAAATGTAAGAAATGGTGATGTCAGATGTCAGCCTAATATATATATATATATATATATATATATATATATATATATATATATAGACACCTTCACAGCCACCACAGAGACTCGTTAATATCATCAATTACATCATGAGCTCAATTTACTGAGCACTGATTGGTCAAACTAGGAGCTGCTTTTTAACTACATATAATACTGGGCTTCCTCGAGGAGAGGCTTGGAGATGGGTCAACACACACACCAACATCCAGAACATCACTATTTATTATATATATGATTATATGTATATGTATATATAATCATTATTAATGTATATTCTATAAATTTAGTTAATTTTAACACTTTTCTCAGCAAATAAACAAAAACTACATACTACACATACTGTATAAATAGATTTTTAAAGTGTGTCTTTGGTGCCTACGACTTTGGCACAATACTATATGAAAGGCATATGGATACATTATTACATATAGATACGCACATATATATATATAATACATTTGAGCATATTACATACAGATACGTATATATGTATAATACATATGGACATATCATTATTACATGTGGCTGGCGTGTGTGTTGAGTGGAGGTCACACAGAGTTTCAGATCTAATTGGAAAAGAATTGTAAAGTGGAGGAAGTTGCCTGAATGTCATCTCCATGGTTTCCTGGAAGGCATGTGTGATATGGTGTCTCACTTCACCCCTGAGAGCAGAAGCGAAAAAGTCATTTGGGTTGTACAGAATTTGCCCTTCAGACTCTATAAGCTAACAGCTGCAGTGAAAATGAATGATAATTAGTCTGGTGTGTAAAGACGTGGAGCAGAACTGTTCATTTAGCTCCACTGCAGAGGGAGTTAGAGGGAATTCACAGGACAGAGTCATAAGTGAGGCTGAACGTGCTTATTCACATATACACGCTCGGCTGAAGACCGATTACAGCTGGAATACCTGGGCTGCTTCCGGGGAGTGATGACTGAGGAGCATTAATGTTTTAACCCAGAGTAAATCTGCAGTGTGTAGTTTTACAGTCTGACTGTAATAATTGTGGAGTGATTTTAATCCAGTATGAATCTGCAGCGTGTAGTTTTACAGTCTGACTGTAATAATTGTGGAGTGATTTTAATCCAGTATGAATCTGCAGTGTGTAGTTTTACAGTCTGACTGTAATAATTGTGGAGTGATTTTAATCCAGTATGAATCTGCAGTGTGTAGTTTTACAGTCTGACTGTAATAATTGTGGAGTGATTTTAATCCATTATGAATCTGCAGTGTGTGTAGTTTTACAGTCTGACTGTAATAATTGTGGAGTGATTTAATCCAGTATGAATCTGCAGTGTGTGTAGTTTTACAGTCTGACTGTAATAATTGTGGAGTGATTTTAATCCAGTATGAATCTGCAGTGTGTAGTTTTACAGTCTGACTGTAATAATTGTGGAGTGATTTTAATCCAGTATGAATCTGCAGTGTGTAGTTTTACAGTCTGACTGTAATAATTGTGGAGTGATTTTAATCCAGTATGAATCTGCAGCGTGTAGTTTTACAGTCTGACTGTAATAATTGTGGAGTGATTTTAATCCAGTATGAATCTGCAGCGTGTAGTTTTACAGTCTGACTGTAATAATTGTGGAGTGATTTTAATCCAGTATGAATCTGCAGCGTGTAGTTTTACAGTCTGACTGTAATAATTGTGGAGTGATTTTAATCCAGTATGAATCTGCAGTGTGTAGTTTTACAGTCTGACTGTAATAATTGTGGAGTGATTTTAATCCAGTATGAATCTGCAGTGTGTGTAGTTTTACAGTCTGACTGTAATAATTGTGGAGTGATTTTAATCCAGTATGAATCTGCAGTGTGTAGTTTTACAGTCTGACTGTAATAATTGTGGAGTGATTTAATCCAGTATGAATCTGCAGCGTGTAGTTTTACAGTCTGACTGTAATAATTGTGGAGTGATTTTAATCCAGTATGAATCTGCAGTGTGTAGTTTTACAGTCTGACTGTAATAATTGTGGAGTGATTTTAATCCATTATGAATCTGCAGTGTGTGTAGTTTTACAGTCTGACTGTAATAATTGTGGAGTGATTTAATCCAGTATGAATCTGCAGCGTGTAGTTTTACAGTCTGACTGTAATAATTGTGGAGTGATTTTAATCCAGTATGAATCTGCAGTGTGTAGTTTTACAGTCTGACTGTAATAATTGTGGAGTGATTTTAATCCAGTATGAATCTGCAGTGCGTGTAGTTTTACAGTCTGACTGTAATAATTGTGGAGTGATTTTAATCCAGTATGAATCTGCAGTGTGTAGTTTTATAGTCTGACTGTAATAATTGTGGAGCGATTTTAATCCAGTATGAATCTGCAGTGTGTAGTTTTACAGTCTGACGGTAATAATTGTGGAGTGATTTTAATCCAGTATGAATCTGCAGCGTGTAGTTTTACAGTCTGATGGTAATAATTGTGGAGTGATTTTAATCCAGTATGAATCTACAGTGTGTAGTTTTACAGTCTGACTGTAATAATTGTGGAGTGATTTTAATCCAGTATGAATCTGCAGCGTGTAGTTTTACAGTCTGACGGTAATAATTGTGGAGTGATTTTAATCCAGTATGAATCTGCAGTGTGTAGTTTTACAGTCTGACTGTAATAATTGTGGAGTGATTTTAATCCAGTATGAATCTGCAGCGTGTAGTTTTACAGTCTGACTGTAATAATTGTGGAGTGATTTTAATCCAGTATGAATCTGCAGTGTGTAGTTTTACAGTCTGACTGTAATAATTGTGGAGTGATTTTAATCCAGCATGAATCTGCAGTGTGTAGTTTTACAGTCTGACGGTAATAATTGTGGAGTGATTTTAATCCAGTATGAATCTGCAGTGTGTAGTTTTACAGTCTGACTGTAATAATTGTGGAGTGATTTTAATCCAGTATGAATCTGCAGTGTGTAGTTTTACAGTCTGACTGTAATAATTGTGGAGTGATTTTAATCCAGTATGAATCTGCAGTGTGTAGTTTTACAGTCTGACTGTAATAATTGTGGAGTGATTTTAATCCAGTATGAATCTGCAGTGTGTAGTTTTACAGTCTGACGGTAATAATTGTGGAGTGATTTTAATCCAGTATGAATCTGCAGTGTGTAGTTTTACAGTCTGACTGTAATAATTGTGGAGTGATTTTAATCCAGTATGAATCTGCAGTGTGTAGTTTTATAGTCTGACTGTAATAATTGTGGAGTGATTTTAATCCAGTATGAATCTGCAGTGTGTGTAGTTTTATAGTCTGACTGTAATAATTGTGGAGTGATTTTAATCCAGTATGAATCTGCAGTGTGTAGTTTTACAGTCTGACTGTAATAATTGTGGAGAGATTTTAATCCAGTATGAATCTGCAGTGTGTAGTTTTACAGTCTGACTGTAATATTTGTGGAGTGATTTTAATCCAGTATGAATCTGCAGTGTGTAGTTTTACAGTCTGACTGTAATAATTGTGGAGTGATTTTAATCCAGTATGAATCTGCAGTGTGTAGTTTTACAGTCTGACTGTAATAATTGTGGAGTGATTTTAATCCAGTATGAATCTGCAGTGTGTAGTTTTACAGTCTGACTGTATTTCTATTTTTATTTGTAACAATATAAAACAATTTCTTTACATTTTACAGTTGGACATTTAAAGATGATTTTAATGTCCTTTTCTAGACACCATTTGAATCATGATGTTGCAAGCAAACCCCCGTTTGACCGGCAGCATCTTTTCAGGACAGGAGAAAACATTTCCAGCCCCAACTTGTGTTCAGACATTTTTCCGACTGCAGCTCCAAATGCCTGCAGGTCTTATCAGGCCTGACCTGTCAAACCGAAGGCAGAACGCTGTTGTGTAACTTCAGCTGTATTCATGC
This sequence comes from Pygocentrus nattereri, assembly GCF_015220715.1. Taxonomy (NCBI): domain Eukaryota; kingdom Metazoa; phylum Chordata; class Actinopteri; order Characiformes; family Serrasalmidae; genus Pygocentrus; species Pygocentrus nattereri. The sequence goes on from NC_051219.1 coordinate 4,810,512, forward strand.
TGCCAATTCCTGCCTTCTAACATTAAGTTGGATTTCTACACCTTCAGGTTTACTTTTCAGATACATGTGAGTTTTTTGGCTTTGGCTTTTCTCCGTCTGTCGATGGTTTGGATGAATCTGAGTTTTCTGAATTGCCTTTAACCATTTAAATGTCCAGGACCCACCTTTACTACACCCTTCTATAAAGAATAGCTCAGCTTCAGTTTTCAGCTCACACTGAAGTCGCTGTAGTTACTGAATAATAAGCCTTAGTATGTCCTAAACCTGGAATTTTAAGGGTTTAATATAAAAATAATCATGATTTCTCTGTAAGTTTCCAACAACTTGCTGTATTAAAGAGTCATTAGACTTGTCGACAGTATTAGTGACCGTCCTAAATTGGGAATAAAGCCAAAAGTCATGATTATACGCACTAGCGGAACAAATCAGAGCCGGGCCGGGGGCGGGGCCCTTTATACCCTTTATTATTTAATAAAGCTCATCATAACATCGTTTTACAACATACACATGCCCGCAACAGCAGGGCTTAGAATCTTTGCTGATCGGCGATCCACTTGAAAATGTGCGTGTCCTAAAGTTAAATGTCAGAGTGAAAATGAAGCCGGTCCTGCAGAACAACATCTTATTCAGTATTTTACACCAGTACATCACTAAAGTCAGTCGGTCTTGTAAAGTTTTTAGAAACCGTGACTCAGTCCTGACCGTGGCACCCTTTAAAAGCCCCGTGTAAGACTTGAATGATGGGTGGTGTGAGGTGGGCTGTGCCTTTGGACGTATACCATGCATATCTGGATACAATCAGGAGAGCGCCTGCCTTCTCCAGCTCTCTTCGGACGTGATAGAGGCCCGGCTACTTCAAATCTTATCCTCTCTCCCATCCGGGCCCCCTCTAGGCCCGGGCCGGGGGCGTGTCGTCCTCCCAGCCCTCCCCTGAAGCCCCGCCCCTGATTATACACCCTCATTGTGACGTCAACACTCAGCCGTTTGGCCCTTTGGACCGGAAGAGTGTCGCGATGTGCTTTTAGCCGAATCTTTGACATGTGACAAGAGTCCAGTGATGAGGACGCCGGTCAGGGAGCTAAATGTAGGGGATGTTATACGAGAGACGTCGGTAATTAGCTGAGCGGCTAACCGACTTAGCTTTAGCACACTTTTCACTTGCCTTTCCGTGGAATCCAGCGTATCGCTCAACGTGGGGGTGTATTCCAGTGAAAAGGCGAGGAGGTCGTGGCTGCCTGCTGTGTGATAGCCGTTGTGTGCTAGCAAAACACTGGCACAACAAGCTAGCCTACTTAGCATTAGCACAAGCGTAATCCTGTTGGCGCTGGACTTGCGTTGGATGGAACACAGCCTTCATCCTCAAACATTTGCATGTGTGATTAGACATCGTCGCAGCTGGCAACCGTAGGATAAAGAGCGCCATGCTAACAACATCTTCACAGTTTTTCTTATTTATGTTGAAGAAAATCCAGACTCCAAGCCTTTGATGATCTCACGGCAGGAGTCGAGCGCTGGGGAAGCTGCCAGGTAGCAGTGTAAAGTCATGTTGTGAGTGAAAAACCTTTGGCTGCTTGACAAGCTAACCTACTTAGCATTAGCGCAAACATATTCCACTTGGCACCGGACTCGCCTCGGATGAAACCGAGCCAACGTAATTGAACACGTGTCCCGGGCCTTAAAAAGCCGTTAGGCAGCATGTAAAGTAATTATAACAGATTAATGAGGAGCGCTAGCAGCAGAAATGAGTGGCAGGCTAACCCACTTAGCCTCAGCGTATTAGAGCGGACTAGACCAGGCTGCTGACTGATGGTCCTGGTCTTCACTCGTCTGTTGTGCTCGTCCCACAGTTACTCCCAGGAGAATCTGGACAGGATGTACAGCTGGGCTCAGGCCCCCGGGGTGGACCCCCAGCGGCCCGGTTCCGCCCCGCTGTATGGGCGGTTCTGCTACAGCATACACACCCTGCCAGCGGTCCGAGAACGGATCGGCCCGTTCGACTCCCGCCGGGACCTCACCAAACTGACCTACACGCTCCCCAGCGCCCAGACGCAGGACTGCGGGCCTCTGGATCCAGGGTGTGTGTTCACGGGCCTGGCGGAACTGGCCAAGAGAACCGACCAGAGCAGAACCGGAGACGAGCACCAAGGAACCGAGAGTTCTGCTGAGAACAACCTGAAAGAGAGCGAGACAGGAAGTGAGGTCGTCTCTGAGAGTCAGACTCTCAGTCAGGATCAGGTGAGGAGCAAATCAGACGTTTGTCTGAAGGATTCAGTATTCAGTACTGATCATCATGAGAAGGACTGAAATGAACAGATGAGTGAATGAATGAACAGATGAGTTAGTTATTAATTGAATTAAACACAGTGAGTCGGTCATTTACTGGTTAATTTGTTAAAAATGAAATAAAACATTTTAAAATAATAAAAAAAAAATACATTGATGAACTAATTGGATTAATTAATTAAATAATTCTTATATTATAACATTTTTATAATTATAGTTAATTATGAAATTAATGAATGTTTGGACAATGAGTGAAAGGCTAAATTTGATAATGAACAAATGAATGAGTGAATGAACAATGAATGAATGAAAACACCAATCGGTCAGTCTTTCAAGCAGGTTGACTGATTCAGAAAAGAACGCATGAATAAATGAACTGAACCATGAAGTCAATTTTTCCATAAACTATGGATTCATTATTGGCTGAGTAATGGTCTAATTTGCATATGTGCAGGTCTTGTTATGCCTCATTATTCTGCTGTTTTTTTTTTTAATAGACTGTCTAAACTTAATTTAACTTTTTTCTTTTTTTTTTAAGGTCTCTGTACTGTCAGCACTGCTTTCTGTCACCAGGGACTTTTACATTAAGTTGCTTTAGGGCAGCTATTACAGTCATTTCATTGTACTATTTAAAGCTAATAACATACTTACACAATTAATGCTGTATCAGCAAATCTCCTGACGCACACAGTAAATGTGCTGACGTCTCTTTCGGAGACAGTCTAGAACTCTGTAGTGAGTGAAGTGACAGAAGACAGGCCCCACACGTGGGTTTGAGTGGTCTTCTGCTTCATGGCTGAGCTTGATGCACCTATATGATTCAGTTTCACAGTAATAGCACTTACAGTTGTCTAGGGCAGCTCTCGCAGGACAGACATTTCACAGGCTAGCGTAAACGGTTGACAGCTCAACTCCTCTGTGATTAGAACTACTCTTTCTCTTTCTTACAGCTCATATATTTCTCGAGAGGAAACTGGAGCTTCTTTCCACCTTCCACTTTCTTGAATTAGTTTGCTGCTCATTGATTTATCCATAGTTCCCCCACAGCACTGCCCAGCTGAAGGTGCTGAAGGTTTGGATATGAGGGCTATAATTGTGGATTCTATCATAGCAGCATAAGGCTTGTTGCAGCTGGACCTCAGCCTGGAAAATGCACTTTTGACAGCCTTAATAAAATGTCAGCATGCTTTTCTTATGGCGGGTGATGACCGTGACCAAGGCTTAATGTCTCTCTTCCTCTTTTTTCCTGCCTTTTCTCTCTCTTTCTCTCTCTCTGTCCAGTCTCTGGCCTCTGACCAGGCTCCGGTGGTTCAGAGCTCCAGTCAGAGCGACTCCAGCAGTTCTGCTGGTCACTCGGCCGGATCGCTGACTCACCACCCGTCCACCGCACACACCTCCTCCACCTCCACTATTGTGTCCACCGTTGCCACGGATGACACGCCCTCCACGCACACGCCCACAGAGGCTCCCATCAACACCAGCCAAACCTCGGCACCATTCAGAACAATGGAAGGGACCCTGCTGAGAGGCAGCGGAGTGATACCTTTAGCCGGAACTACTTGTTTATACCCCAAAGCGGGCGATTTGGTGGGCGTGTACGCTCTAGCAGGGCGGGACTTCACTCAGCGGGTGGTCATGCCTTTCCCTGGCCCTGGCGGGGCGGGGCTGTACATGGGTAGGTGGGGCCTAGGCAGGCGAGATGGGCAGGGGCCTGGGCCCGGAAGGGGCGGGGCTAACCCTCTAACCCACAGGATGGGCGACTTCCTGCAGCACCGCCTGGCCCAGGTGACTTTCGACCCCATGCAGCCGCCGTACGACTCGCTGCAGACGTACGGCCTGGAGGGGGCGGGATCACAGGCCACCTCCCTCAGCTCCCTGGAGAGCGAGGGCGAGCGAGGGATGGAGGTGGAGGAGATAAAGGAGTGGGGGCCCAAGTTTCACAAGCTGCTGGAGATCTTCAGAGAGAGGGAAACGGAGGAGGAGAAAAAAGAGGAAAAGGAAGAGAAGGAAGAGAAGGAGGAAAAGAAGCACACCGAGGAGGAGACCATGGAGGAGAAGATGCAAGAAGACACTAAAGACGAAGCCGAGCCATAGAGAGAGGCAGGAAGGAGTGGGACGGAGGGAATAAAGGATGAATTCTCGTCAGAGAACAGCGAGATAAAGGCGGAAAGAGAGAGAGCGAGACGCTCTACGGAATGTATACTGGCAGAAGTGGTGATGATTCCTGCTGTGGTAATTCAGAAGCAATTATTATTAGAATTTAATATATAATAGCATAATAAAACTGTTGGAAAGGAGCTCCAGAAGACGCAGGCGGAGAGAATCTTTAGCGATTCTGCATAAAGACGAATTCCACTGACTTTTTCAGTTCAATTTCTGCATAATTGATATCTAAGCAAAGTCTTTCGGAGTGGTTCAGTGAGGAATGCGGCGTTCTGGGAAAACTAGAGTCAGTGGTGGCGATAGGAACCAGACGTCCGCCTCTAAAAGCTCCTTCACAGAGAGTTCCTGCATGGAATGGAATGTGATGAACTCGCTGCCTGATGACTGAGGCACTGATTCTGGATGGATTTGGGAAAAGCTTTTAGGCCTGAGACAAATATCAGGAAAACTAGTCCCTTACTCTTTCAGAGGAATCGCTAATTTACATATGAAGAGTCTGAAGAGTCGTGGCGACGCCTGGTTCCTATCACCACCACTGTAAAGACATCTGAATGATTTCACACCAAACCCACTCTGCATCACTCTGTTTACATCTCGTTCATTCAATTATGCAGTCTTTTTAAATCTTTCGCCGGAGTTTCCTGTCAGTTTCTCACACAAGCACAGGCGTAGCACACAAACATTCTCACCGAGCTCCACGAGAGGTGCGGGAGCTGTCGCTCTCCACAATCTCCCATTACATTTGCATAAATAATTCACTCGTGCACTCCCAGCCAAAGTTACGAAACATCTCATATCTGAAATATTGATTTTAGGCCCTGCGAGCTGCATTGTTTGAAAAATAGGCCTCATAAAAAATGCACTGTCCCCGGCGTATGAATATTGATGTTTATGTATTAATAAAAAAAAAAAAAGCTTCTCCCGCTTAAAGGAGCAGAAACCCAATTAGGTTCAAATGGTTTGGCTGAGAGTAGGAATAATACTGCAGCGCTGCTTTTACAAGGTCACGTCAGCCTCCCGCACCGACTCTTTTTAGCCCGCATGACTTCTTAAGCTCTTCCCGACGTCTTTTGTCCTCGCTTGTGAGTCCCAGAGCTTTACCTGATCTAGCTGAGCACACTGTCGATCCGCCGTCTGCCCTCGTTTAGGCTCGCCCGAAGCCCTCCACCCTCCAGCCTCCACCCTGCGCCTGGAAACGGAACCATCCTGAATCTCATGACTTCCCTGAAGTGCCACCCTTTTAGCCTGGCGCTCACCAAATGAGCAAACGGTTCCACGATGACCCGTTAAGCCGTTTCTGAACTGGACAAAGGTGCATCTTATTCTTAACGACAAAGCAATTCAGCAAAATGATCACATTTACGCAATTTACACTCCGATCTAGTCGATCAGTCAAGACTGATCTGCTGTCTGATGTCCAAGCTGTGCTTCTATACTTTAGGCCTGGAGCTGCATGGCTAATGTACTTAACACTGGAAATCAATAGTCACCCAAAATCTTTTCCATGAACACATCCCTAAAACTTCTATCAACCTGCTCAACAACAGAAATTCTGCAATTCTAGCATCAGTATCCTTGTGTGGTGAGCATGCACATGAATTTCACCACGGGGAAGGGTGTTGTTAGGCACGACGCGAAGCGAAATGCCCAAAGCTCCTGCTAGAGGAGAGTTTCCAACTGAAGACAGCTTGAGCTCAAATAAACAAGCCTTACTCACCGTCGCCCTCTAAAGGTGCTGTAGCGCCTGTTATTAGTTAGATCTTTCATTTTCATAACACCCACGATCATCGTTCTTTGCGTTCTTCTGTTACGTGTAGTTCAGCCTCGTGCTGAGCCAAATGAAATCCCTTCTTTACAACAGTGTGGGCAGATGACCGATGGACTACACTCGGTGTAAGGTTATTCCTTCTAGCTCTCCTTTAAGTGACTATAAAGCGGAATCACATCTCAAGGGTGTTGGAAATTCTTTAATTTCCACACCTCATCGCAAATATTACGACCATCTGAACTGCAGCTCGCGGGGACTGGCCGGTGTAGAAAAGATGACCACAGAAGCAGCTCGCTCTGCAGGCTAACCGGACTGACGAGGATCTGGTCGCTAGTTGAGATTCAGGATGGTTTTGTCCAGGCTGCCCCGCCCTGTCACACACTATGCAACTCAAACCCCCAAAAGAGTGGGTTCCTCGAGTGAAAACGCCCGTTTGAGTTTCTCCTCCGTCTCCCCTTTAAGCTACAGATGAAAATAGATGTCATTGATTTCCTGTGTATATATGTAAATATCACTGTATTGGTGAAGAGATGATTATGATCCGAGTTTGTTATTGGTTATTTGTCTATATGTGACTGTAGAGTTTAGATTTATTATGGAGGCTTTTTCACTGATTCTGGCATGAGGGCTTAGTTCCCCCATTCTGCTGGGGTTTCTTTTGTTTTTGTTTTTGTTTTGTTTTTTTGGTGTACAATAAACAGGAAACTGTGACCTGCAGCACATTCTTCAGGACTCCTGAGCCGTTTCTTTCTCATAGCATGTTCAGGCCAATTCAATTTAAACTGAGCTAAACTGGAGTTTCCTTTGGAGCCACAGTGGAAATAAATAATGGGATTCGGTGCTGTGCTGCATTTTCTCCCAGAATATCACGGTTTAAATTATGAAATAAATCTAGTCGATGAGTCAGAGCAGCCGAGTAAGAAGAAGAACACAGCCAGACTGAGCGTTTTAGTTAAGCGTGTGTTGTTATTATTATGCCGCACTTAGAGGCCTTAATACCTTCGTTTCACTGTTATGTAATTATGTCATAACTACATCATGAAATTTACATATTATTTACAATTTGCATCAACAAGCTCAAGTTTGCGCTTTCCAAGTTTTTCTTTCTTTTGACATTCAGTCAGTACACAAATGTACAAAGACCAATTGAGAAACACCTCTATGATAACTGTGGGATTATTATTCAAGCCTATTTCCAAAAAAGTTGGGACGCAAGTTGGGATGTAAACCATATTTTTAAAGGAAACTACTACAAAGAAAAAAAAATTACATGACCGTTTTGAATTTGATGCTGACACCATGTTCCAAAAAAGTTGGGGGCATGTTGACCACAGTGTAAGCATTTGGGAACTGAGGTAGTTTTGAAAGTGAGATATCTTCCCATACAGGTTTTCAGCTGCTCAACAGGTCAGGATTTCTTTTGTTGTACTTTTCATTTAATAATGCACCAAGTGTTCTCAGTGGTGACAGGTTTGGACTGCAGGCAGGTCAGTTCAGCACCCGGATTCTTCTTCTGTAAAGCCATGCTATTGTGATGGATTCAGTATGTGGTTTAAAATTGTCTTGCTGAAATAATCAAGGCCTTGCCTGAAAAAGACGTCGTCTGGAAGGCAGCATATGTTGCCAAAAAGTCTATATCATTCGGCATTTATGGTGCCTTCACAGGTGTGCACATCACCCATGCCATGTGCACTAATGCCCCCTAAACCATCATGAATACTGGCTTTAGAACTGAGCACTGATAACAAGCTGAGTGGTCAACATGTTGTTGGCATCAAATTCAAGATTGGCAAATATTACAAAATGTGTCAATTTTGACATTTGATATGATTTTGCATGAGGTTGAAAATCTGAAATCTGTTGAGACTTCTTATGTTCACAATCAGCTATCTAGAACTTCTAGAAGGCCTACTTCAGTGTTTTTGCATGCAACATTCATCCCCCTTGTAAATCAAAACCCGACTGGTTGATTCCTGTTTCAGTTTCTAATGATCTTGTCTGTTATTATGGTGTTCTGATTATGTAACACTTGTTTTGGATAGTCCACTTTAGATGCTTTGTAGATACTTAATTTACTTTCAAGTTACATTAAACTAAATATCTAAGATTAAGATTAGGTTTTGGGTTGAGGTTAAGATTAGGATTAGGATTAGGGCCTGGGTGAGGATTAGGATTAGAGCCATGGTTAGGTTTTGGGCTGAGGTTAAGCTGTGACTTCTAAGGGCTAAACAAGGTTGAAGGAAACCGAACGAGTACATCATGACCAGTCCAGTAAACCAGAGTGGTAACACTATATAATCATTCCACGATAAGGCAAGGAGGTGATTATGGAGCAGTGCATGCTGGGAAATCAAGCCTATGACTATAATTAGGTCTGTTTATCTGGAGGGAAAATGACAAGAGAAAGCACTATTAAGCATGTATTATTATTATTATCATCATCATCATCATGTAATTACAGTCAGCACCACACCCTTTCTTCATATCTGACAGATCTGAGGGCTGGTCAGTGCGGTCTGTTCTGAATCTGAGCCTGTGCTGATGACCTGAAGGTAAATAAAGCTGCTGAAAGCAACAAGCCTGCCAGCCGAGCAGCTATCAGACCATCCAGAGCAGGTTGCTAGGTGACATGAAGAGGCGAAGCTGCCTAATTACCACTAATCTCCACATTTTCTTTCCGAGCAGCGCACACTCGCACAAAATGAAGCAGCACCAGCACCATATAAGATGGTAACTTCACACACGTTAAAGGCCCAGAACATGAAGTATTAGTGTCTAGAACTAAAATGTTCTCTACTACTGATGTTTATGTGAAGTTGCTTTATTTAATTCAGGCAAGTTGTCAACATTTCACTGTATAATCCGATCACAATTGACCAAATATAGACGTTTAATTGACTATCGAGAACCAGCAAGTGTCTGCTGAGATTTTACATGTGATAATAATAATGATAATAATAATAATAAAGCTCTGTTTATGTGGCGCTTCATGGTTTACGCAGGAACATAAGGACAACATCAGAAAGATAAAAGCACTGTTATAAATGAACAATAACAGCAATAAAAGCAGAAGACAATGGGCCTTAATGCAAATGCAAGGCTAAATCTATATGTTGTAATTGGACTAACACCACCTATTGAGCTGTAATGCTATTCAAGGATTCTTGATTTTTCATGGACTGAGTTGGAAGAGATCCTAAACCGGGGTCGGCAGCATGCGGCTCTTTTACTGCCCTGTTGTGGCTCCACAGCTGAATCAGATCAGTAGGTAATAATAAAATAATCCTCCTCTACAGTAAAATAAAGCTCTGCTGATCCTTCAACACAGTTTAACAGTAAATGGTCTTAAACGCTGGAGTTAATGTAGAACTGCTGATTCACCCTTTAACCCTGAAGATCAGCGCAGACGGCTGGTCACCATAGCAACACAGACAACAGTCTCACCCAGCTAGTAGCTATGAAATGGTAAAGAGAGAGATTTAAGATGAACATCAATAATTTGGAGACGAATGGACTTAATAGTGTTTATAATCACTCCAGCTGGTTTCCTGATACGTTTAATCTGAAAGAAGAAACTGAGAAACGCATAAAAAGTCATGAAGTTGAAGTCAGATTCTTGTTTGAATTCTCCCGTTCCACCTTAAATGGTGAAGCAGTTACATTCTTTTGCCTCCGGCACCATTTAAGGTGGAATGGGAAAATTCAAACAAGAAGCTGGCGAATGAGAAGCGACTTCAGCCTCGTAAGAAGCTGATCGTTGAGAGACATTTCACAAGAAACTGTTCTACTTTGAGAGAAAGTTTCCTGCTGGAGATGCGAGAACAGCAGCTGTAGCTGGTTTAAAGCTTAAAGCGGAGCAAAGAAAGTCTGTGTTTTCATATATGTTGTTTTTTAGCCTTTACTAGCACATCAGCACATACTGAGACATACTTACAGCCAGGATGGTAAAATGGAGTTACCGAATCCTGACTTAGGGGTTCACAGTAAGGCTGCTTCAGCTGAGTAAAGTGGTCAAGGTGGGAAACCAGCCCACGGCAGGTGGGGATGGGATAAAGCATGCATGAAGAGAAATCTTGCAAATTATTGAACAGCAGAAATGAATTAGAACCATCACTAAATCATATATAAACAGCATAAAATGGTAACAGTAAAAGCGTTAAAATGAATGCAGTCAGACAGACGGTGATGGCAGCACCTTCGGTCTGACGGCCACAGCTGCCCAGCAAAACACTAAAAATAACCGTTTGCCTTTACTGGGAATAAATAGCATTTGGTGAAGTTCCTTCGCTTTGATGACCATGACTGCTGGGCTATTTCAACAGAGGATAACTGTGGATAGACTGTGTCAGATTTTGGATGTCACTTTGCCTTGACGGAACTGCGGGCGGGAGCAGGACTAAACATTTTGTTGCCAGCTGAAAAGACAGACGTCTAGTTTAAAGCTTTAAACACTTCAGCAAAACCTTCTAGGTCAATACAAACTGAAGGGATATTGATGATTATAAAGTAGTGAATTGATTTTCAAACAAGTTTGAGGCCAAAATCTTCTCAAAACTACCAGAAAACAGCGTCTCAGTCATCAGGCAGCGCATCCACAACCATTTCTTGTAATAACTCTGTGAGGGAGCTTTTAGAGGCGGACGTCTGGCTCCTATCACCACCATTGTGAACTCTAGAACCGAGCGCTTCACACCAAACCGCTCTGAACGACTCTGTTTACATCTCAACCAGGAGTAGAGAAAAATGGAAAGGCTGGAATTCCTCCTCATTTTGGAGCATGTGTATTGGTTCATTCATCACCATATGTCCACCGAATGGGAAGGGCAGCTGGCGTTTACAGTTGGTCTGAAAAATAACTGGAGTGAGTTTATGCAGCGATTAAATGTGAAGTGATGCTTTGGCTGTTCTACCACGTCTATTTTGAGGATGCACTAAAATTGTGCCTTTCAACTAAGAGGGAAAGCATGTGATGTTTATCCTGGAGCGAGAGAGCGCGAGAGAGAGCGGGCGAGAGAGAGAGAGAGAGACTGAATCACGCACTCCTCCAGGCACTGCGGCCTCTGACAGCATCACACATCAGAAACCCTTCCTGGCAGCTTTAACTGGAGGAGAAACAGAGCATCACTGATTACAATCAACATCTCAACATTTTAAATCATGATATTTGAGATTTTGGTCTCAGATGATGAGTAAACAGAAGCCAGAGGTACCCTTTCATTACTGAATGCAGTCCAAACAGCTATTATGTACAAGTGACACAGAAGGAAATGTCCAGTTAGTGCTTTATTAAGCCTTTAAGTAGCCAGTGTGTGGTAACCAACTGGCTTATTACTACATTATTACGCACTATCTGAGGCGTACTAAGCCTTTTCTAAGTATTACAAATGTTTTATACATTAGTTTGACTCTTAAAAGCAAATTATGGATAATTAGTGATCAATTTCTGGCTTGATTAGGCTTAATCAGAGGACGTGTGCTGCACAATGCTTTGCACAATTACTGCTGAATAATATGGTAATTACAGCCAGTCGAGCGTGAAGTACTGTTTGTAAAGTCTTAATAAGTTCATTATAAGGGAACAATGAAGAACTGGTACTTAATGTTTTGAGGACATTAAATAAATGAGGGGGGGGGGTCTCTGACTTTTGCACAGTGATTGTGTATCACAGTTGCAGGGTGTATGCTGTTCATATCCTGCACTGATTACTGTTTATTTGCTGAATTTAATTCATTGGGGGGAAAAAAGCATTAATTGAGAGTGTTTACATGTTGTTAATAATCCGATTTACAACCAGCCAATAAAGGCACAGAAGAAGATGCGACGTACACTTAAAGAGTCAAACTTCACGCCGCGTCTGATTTTAACATCGAGCCACTTTAGCTGGAAATATGAACATCATCATCTAGAAGATGAATATTTAAATCCTTCGTTCCGTCAGGCATTGGGTTTTCGCTTATTTCCGGTACCACCGTCTGTTTTCGCACATGCTCAGACTGAGGAAAGGGAAAGAAATCAGAGTGAGAGTCACAGCACTGAGAAATCTGATCACTGAGCTGAACTCCAGCCTCTTTAGCAGATTTCTAGATACAAGAAATCAGTTTGCTGTTCACACGACCGTTTAAATAGTCAGATAACTGCAGAAATCTGATTATGATTGGATGATGGAGGCCGTGTAAGCACACTCATTGTGGCCTGTGCTAAAGTTATGGGACATGATTCTATTTCGGCCCAAAGTCTTATAACACACTGCTATAACAAGAATAAATGAGCCCGTTTGCGCTGAACTCCCTGTAGTTGCTGAGTAATAAGCCTTCTTATGTAACAAGCCTGAGATTTTAGGCAGTTAAACTAAGCAAATAAACAGAATTAGTGCTAAAATCTCGTTTCTATGCATTCTCTGTAAACAAGCAACAAAACTCGCAATTTAACCGGGGGTGCCAAAACTTTTGCACACACCCCCGTATCGCCATGTTTACTGGAGAATGTTGCCAAGTAACATTTTCCCCCATTTCCTTCTGTTTTTTGTCAAGCGTTACAGCATTTTTTGCTCTAATGTGACCCGAAATATCGTCTGGTTTTGTCAATTTATGGAAAATGAAACGCAGGAAGCGGCTCTTTCCTCGGCACCGCTGTCAGAGACAGAGTCACTCCCTCCAGAGGGCGGACCGGCGACCCCGCCGCACGGAGAGCCTTCCATTAATATTAGATTCACACCTGAAACGCCATTAGCGGAGGCTGGAGGGAACGGCGCGCTAAAATAAAGCCCAGGGAAAGCCTGTTAGTCCTGAATCAGCTAGCAGGGCTTGGAGGGATTATCAGCGCCATCCCAGACTCCCCTTTTCACATAATGAATGAATCATGTAGCCGAGGAGAAGTGAGGTCGCTAAATAAATGATTAAGCGTAAAATATTTTTAAAAAAAATACAATCTTTCAAATACAGAGGAGCGGAGTTTCGGCCTCAGCCTTGATCAGTGCCTCGCAGGCCCTGCGGCGAAGGCCAGATGGGACCGTAGGCGTCGGCGGGAGTGTCCTTCGTCTCTGCGCTCCGATCCGGAACGCTCCCCAATTTCCTGATCTCAGATATAATAAGTTTAACTCGCTAATGAGGAAAAATATCTGCTTCGTTTTGACTTGCAGCGACTTTTAAATACAGAATCCCAAAACTTCCGAAACTTCAGAGTCCAATTCATGCTAGTTACTCCTTAATAACATCCTAATTAGCCTGTTAGAGCTCAAGCATCGGTGTGTTAAGGGTTTATAAGCGAACCCCTGAACCAAGCATCACTGGCATAAGCTAAGCCTTCTCATCTGTTTCTCATATGGACATAACATTCAGTTCGGGAACGTTTCCGGCTAAAACCTGGTGAAGCCTGATTAGTAGGGTTTGTTTTAAAAGAAACAAGGTAACGCCCTTATAATGAGCTTATAAGACTTCACGACTAACTGGCTGTAATTACTACGTTATTAAGCAGTAACTACACTGTATTAAGCATTACAGACACGTCATCTGATTAACCCTAATCAAGAAGTCAAACTGATGTATAAGGCACTTATAATTTAAAAACGTAATTAAAAATAAAGCTTAATTCACCTTAAACTGCTTAATAATATTGTAATAAGGCACTTAATTACCAAAGACTGCCTTTTTAAGGCTTGGTCCTCACTACACTTTCAGAACATCATTAAAATGATAATTATCTTGGCTACTTCAACTTATATGGTCATAAAGGGGAGTGGCTAAGATGTAAAGTCGTTCAGAGGGTTTGGTGTGAAACGGTCCAGATGTCGTTACAGTGGTGGTGATAGGAACCAGACGTCGCCATGACTACAACACAGATGTAGACACTTTATTTACTATCCAGGACCACCAGAGAACCGACAGGAGTCTTCTGAGATTTATATGGAATGCTGATGATGGAAAACAGTGGAAAATCCCCCCACCGAGCATGATGGGTTTTAAAAGGGGTTTCAGGCTGAAACCTCAAAACAGTCATTAAACAATGTCTCATACAGGGAATCCATAACCATTACATGTCAGGGAGCTTTTGGAGGTGGACGTCTGGTTCCCATCACCACCACTGTGCACGACTCTGAGTCTGAAGCCACTCTGAATGACTTTGTTTACACCTTAATAAATGAATGCATGTTTAATAACAGCCTCAGGTTTATCAGGCACTCCGCAGCCTCTTCAACCGAGGCCTCCTAATGGTGTAGATGCCAGCGTCAACACTTTAATCCTTTTAAAGGCTGATCTGTAATGAGAGAAAAGCACAGATATCATCAAAAGCTCTGAAAGGTTTATCAGCATGGGACGTTTTCACGGCACCTCTGTTAACTGGCATTTCCGAAGAGAACAGACTGCGTCTCCTTAACGACGTCCTCGACCTCCTGACGAAAGACGGTTGGAGGATCACAGGCGAACAAAATGTACTCAAAGCAGTGATGAATTCAAGTTGACGGGTGAAATCGACGGGCTTACCCTGGATTTCTGTTTGCACGTGTATTTGTAGGAAAAGTCAATGCATTTCCAGAGCAAATCCAAAGTGCGTTCGTCTTATCCGACGTTCTTCCGGGACTCACAGCCTCTAGTCTTCTGGAAAGGCTTCAGATAGCTCTTGGAACACTGCTGTGAGGATTTGCTTGCCTTCAGCCACGAGAGGTCACACTGTCAGAAATGGAAGTCAGCTCAACTTAAAATTTACGAGGTGATTTCGCTCCTCCAAATCAAAGTCAGTCAAAAGTTCACCCAACTCTCATTTCAAGTTTCTCAGGTGTACAATATCTCTGAAGAAGTTGTTACTCAGTTCATCTGTTAGCAGAGACTCGTTCTATCACATAAGCCCATCAGGCATTCCCCCTTTTTGCGACCCCAGTTATGGATGACTGTAGCATCACTGGGCTTCAAACTCACAACCTTCTGATGTTGGGCTGAATTCTTAGGCCATTGCAACACACGCAACAGTCTATATCTACTCAGTTTGTGTCCTTAAATGTTGTAGATGTATAAAAGTAATGTAGTGTAATACGGTGCAGTGACCTAAGAATTCAGCCCGTCGTCAGAAGGTTGTGAGTCTGAAGCCCAGCGATCTCACAGCTGTCCACATCTGCCTGGTGTTGAGGTGAAGTCCTGAACCTGGTGTCCCTGTGCAGCACCAACCACCTGCTGCTCAACACGTAAAAGACTGTAGGGGTAGCTGTAGGCTTCAGGCACAACCCTCGTGCCCTACTGCACCTTAACCTCAATTGGCTCTATATTATTTTATTCTATTTACTGTATTTTTAGCTTATTTGTTTCGTCTCACTTTTCACAGTGTGATGTTAGATGATTAGCTCTGGATCTCCAGAAAGGTATCCAACACAGTTCCACTGCTCCCCAGCCCAATGTTGGGGGGCTTCTTTCCTCTCTAGCCCACACTTGGCCTTGAGTTTGATCACTTTAGGCTCATGTGTGGCTGCTCCTATTCTATTGGTCGATCATTTTCTATGGATTCACACTGTCCGGGACTTTAAGATTCAGATTAAGATTAAATGACCCTTATTAGTCCCACAACGGGGAAATTCCACCTCCGCATTTAACCCATGCGTGAAGTGAAACACCACATACACACTAGTGAGCTCACACACACACTAGGGGGCAGTGAGCACACTTGCCCAGAGCGGTGGGCAGCCCTATCCATGGCACCCGGGGAGCAGTTGGGGGTTAGGTGTCTTGCTCAAGGACACCTCAGTCATGTGCTGTCGGCTCTGGGGATCGAACCGGCGACCTTCCGGTCACGAGGCTGGATCCCTAACCCACGACTGCCCCCTCAGTTTAGTGCATCATAGTTTCTTACAGATGTTCTTCCGCCTGAAGCTTCCACAGAAAGAGCCTTGGGTTGATCAGACACCATCCGAGCTATTTAGAGACGTGATAAACTGAGCCAAACACCTCAAACGTCTTATTAAGTACTGAGGATTCTTTGCAAAATTAAACTCACTCTTCATCAGTTATTCGCTCTGAATAAACTGCCAGCTAAACACAAACTTAAGACGTCTAATTTTTCCGTCCGGCGAGAGATATCGTTCCTGGAGAAGAGGGAAAACAAAAAAAAAGGGGGGGTTCAACATGAGTATAATCAGCAGTAGCTCCTAAAGACAGACCAGCGCAGATAAGCCAGTCTTCACGGTCCAATCTCTAATTACTCCTGTCTTGTGTTGCGGTAATGAGAGGCTGTCCCGTTTGTTATGATTTCTAATGAGGGCGGGGAGGGACCTCGCCTCAGCCTGCCTGCAGCGCTGCGCGCGCCCACCGGAGGAATGAAAACTTCATCAGACATTTTAATTAACATTTGCTTTCTCCAAAACAACTTTAACAGCCTCTTTAGTGCGAGGAAGTGGGGCAAAATCCAGAGCGAAAGACAGAGTGAGCGCGAGAGAGAGAGGGATCCGGAGGAATTTCCATGGGAACGAGGCCGAAGGAGGCAGAAAGAGAGGCACGCGGCGAGAACGGAAAACCGGAGCCGATCGGTTGACGAGATGGGTCAGTTTATTTAAAAGCCTTTTATAAAAATAAATAACAGGATGCTGCGTCTCACAGATACAGTACATGTACAGTAACTAGAACAAGAAAACCTCAATTAAAGGGCCCATATCCTACATTTTTAACTGCACTGGTATTTTTCCCCCTTGTGACATGAAAGGGCTGAAAGTTTGGTTTTTATATCCAGATTGCAAAGTGGGGAAATTTAACCCAATAACATGGACGGCCTGTAAATAAGTTAGACCAATCAAAAGCAACCAAACACCCATGTGCTGTGACATCACAACCATGACCAACTGCCAGTCTGGCATTCAGCATTCAAGCTTCAAAGCAGAAAAAGTGGATACGCTGCTCTTAAGGGCCAAAATGCAAGCCTGGACAACAGCTTGTCGCAATTTAAACTGCAGTCACGTGATTGGTCAGAACAACTGCAATTGGACAGCTTCCCTAAATCGTCCAGCCTTTGATACCTGCATGGCTTGCTGGACCAATAAGATCATAATTCATTATTTATATCACTGATATTTTCTATTTCGCTCTTTATCCCTTAGAATTAAACAGGCTGTTGTTGTTACTGTGCCTTTAAGACTGATATACCGTATGTAAGCCAGCTCTGTTCTGATTGGCTGCCTTGTATTGTGCTTCTTTCAGAAACCAATCAGAGCTGAGACACTCGGTATGAACTTGGCAGGGCTGAAAATGTGGATGTGTGTAGATGTCCTGGCTTTTATGACATCACAAGTCCAGTCGACGAGCACATTTTGATACTAACTCAAACTCTGATTTTAAAAAAACCACAAAGCGAGCAAAATGAGGTTTTTCCAGGATATGGGCCCTTTAAAACGCTTGTAACATCTTTTTTCTCACATTTCAGATGAGGTCACGCTCAGCAGGTGAGTCGGTCTATCGGAGTGTCAAAAGTGCAACTGTTCATATGTAATTCAAGTGCAAAACGTGGTCCGTAACGCCGCTGACAAATGTGGCAACATTTCAATTTTAAGATACATGCACTGCCACTTTAAATCACTTTCGAATCACAATACATGCAGACAATTACAAATATTGCATTTGTTACTTTACATTTTTCATGTCGTCTTTTCACTTCTGAAAGACGATTTAATTCATTTGTACAATTCAAACAAAAACATTTATGATAAAAATAACACTTCAGCATCTGTGACTTCCACAATGGTTTAGCTAAGAATATTTAAAATGGGGTGGACCTGGTGTTGTGGCAGTATTACGAGGCAGAGCAGCAGTATTTTATACAGTAATCAACAGGTTTACACATAAAAACCGCCCACGCCACAGATGCATTTTAGTGGTACCTCAAGAAAAGCGAAGTTTGGAGGTTTGAGAAGGAAACCTGTAGCTAAATTACGTAAACAAAGTGAACGGTCACTCCGGGGAAGCTTCGGCTCAACCGAAAAAGTTTCTGAAAGTGCTTTAAAAAACAAGCAGACGTTCTTCTTCTGTAACTCCTAGACTGAAGCCCTATTCGGCCTGGATTAGTGCTCCATGGGGAGGTGAGGTAGTGTCAGTTTGGAAGTCTCAGGAAGTCTGTGATGTTTAGGAGCGATTCGCACGGGATAAGAAATCTTAATGCCAGAGATGGGAGTGGCTACTGTAACATCCTGTTCTTGTCTTGTCCAAGTGTTATTGTTTACATTTCCTGGTCCTGCCCTCTTCTCATCTGTTCCACCTGTGTTTAGTCTTTAGCCCGACCCTATTATTGGTCCCGGGTGTTCCTTGTCTTTCCTCAGTTTTTTATACCGCTGTTTGCTCAGTCTCCTTGTCTTACGTTGTCTAGATTACCCTGTTGCTGTTACCCGTTTTCACTGATATTGTTGTCAAGTTTTAATTCTAGTTTAGTTCTGTTTTCCTCTATTTTGTCTCATTGTGGACTTCTTTGTTCTATGAACTAAAGCTAATTTGTTAAATCTGATTTAAATAAAAGAAACTCGCCTCCAGCCTCATCGCCTCCTATGTTACAGCTACTCGATTTATGCGCCACTTTTACTCCAGAAAAGAGTAGAAATTATGTTAAAACATTTAATTTAGCCTAAACATTTACTTTAACACTTATCGCCATTAACTGGAAATTCAGGGCAAACAGTCACTTTTACTTTCCGAGTTGTACACGTAAGACGGGAAATTAACGTTATGTATGGATGCGTTTAGCCTGAGAGGCTGAAGTCAGCTTCCCATTCGCCAGCTTCTTGTTCAAAATTTCCCGTCCCACTTTAAATGGTGCAGCATTTACATTCTGGTGCCTGAAATCTTATAATAAAAACTCGTTTTTGACAGGATACGATTCCGTTTTACCAACTGGTCGATTCGCATGGGACTAACTGTTAGGAACCTGACGTCATTTTTACGGCTCGTTTTATAAAACGTAAAAGGTGCTGCGATCCTTACGACGCAGGAGCGCGGAGTCAGTAAAAATGACTGACGTCGCATTTGGACGGGACTAAATTCACACCAGTAATAATTACACTACCCACCTCCTCCTCAAAGCCTTATAGGCCTACAGTAAACTAGATGGACCCTCTTCTGTTTTCTTGCATTAACAATAAATAAAATAAATGACCCTTCCACAGCCAAACTGTGCGCAGTGACCAACTGTGGTGCCTCTACACTGCCTCCTGCAGGCCAGGCTGACCACCACACCTGATGTAGCTGGACTCAGTGCTTCATCAGGAACTGCTGGAGCTCCTTGTTGACTAAGCTGGATGTAACTCCATCATCAACCAACACACAGTGCACCCCTGAAACAGACAGAGAACAGTTCAGACCTGTTAGACAGACTTTCTGGGAGGTTTTAAGACGTGTAAGCACAAGTTCAGAGTGAGAAAGCACATGGACTGTGAGTGTCCAGTTCAGAAGGTCCAGTTAGAGAAAAGTTCCCTTAAAGGTCCAGAAGATCATAGTGTCTAACCTGAATCATGACTCTGTGCCATATACTGTAACTGAAGTAGCCGAGTAGGAATATCAGCATCTTATACAGTCGACAGCTGAATATCAGATCAAATAAAGTCCAGTTCGGTCAGATTTCACCAACATCTACTGTCAGTTTTCTCTTTTTAGATCACGTCATGTGGAATAACTTCCCTCTGACTCACTTTCTTCTCTGACTGCTGTTTCTCGCCTCGTCCCTCCCCTGTGTGGTGTCACTCGCTCAGTCTCAGAGCTCATCGTTATGCAAAGATCTGATTAGCTCAGTAGCGTCACGTGTGATTATGATACTAAAGCTACCGTAAAGGCTAGAAAAGGTACACTGATTAAAATAGGACCACCCTGCCGAAATTATATAATTCTCCATAGTTTATTGGCTATAGGTCCAGGTCTGCATAGGACAGCATGTGGGTCCAGATTCAGGCCACGGTCCGCCTATCGGTGACCTCTGGTGTAGGTGGTTTAGGGAGCCTGGAAAACTGCTGGGGTGAAGTATCATAGTGTAGCTGCTAAATTTCCTTCGGGATCAATAAAGTATCTATCTATCTATCTATCTATCTATCTATTTATCTACAGGCTCGGTAGGGTACGTCGTAAGGGGGGCGATATGAACTCATATTAATATCATGGTACTTTTTATTATCCAGACAATCTTCTTCTTCTTTCGGCTGCTCCCTTTAGGGGTCACCACAGCGGATCATCTGCCTCCATCTTGCCCTATCCACTGCCTCCTCTACTTTCACACCAACCATCTCCATGTCCACCTTCCCTACATCCATCAACCTTCTCTGAGGTCTACCTCTTCTCCTTCTACCCAGCAGCTCCATCTCCACCATTCTTTGACCAATATTATGATTATCCATTGTCTTATTATCCAGACAATGACGATACAATATCTCCAAACTCTGAACGTAGTCAAGACATGTTTGGCGCCCAAGTTCCTCAATAAAAATGACCAATAAGACGCCACACAGCTGAAATATACAGTATACAGTATTCCAGCCGTATGCTGACGTGTGGATTTTGTCCGTATTGGCATTTTGTGTCATTACTGAACGCCACACAGTTTGAGGTGAGTGTGAGGCCTGCAGTCAGCTCCACGCTAATTGGTGGGGTAAAAGCTTTCATTACCTGTTAGCTACATTAGCAGCTAATAAGCACTTGGATTTGGATTAAGCCAGGATGAAATGTGCCAATTTTAGGGACCCCAGGTGGGGTACAGAGCTCAGTGTGGGTGGTTCAAGGTGAGATGTTGTACCCAGCCTGCTGACGTCTGTGATGTTCCTCTCTTCATCATCAAAGAAGATCATGTCTGTGTATGGAACTCCACTGGCTGCCTGCAACCTGCAAACAATGCACACAGCAGACGCGTTACACAACACTCCCTCACATCCTCACATACACATACAGACGCGGCCCCCAAATCCCACCCCAGCTTCTAATTCCAGACCATCTGGGTTACTCAGGCACCCAGAAATGAACCAGAAGAGAAAATATACATTATTGTAATTCCAACTGCTGATATGAAAACAGTGAAAGTTCACATTAATCACTGGTGGTGGTGGTGTGTTAGTGTGTGTGGCGCTGGTACGAGTGGATCAGACGCAGCAGTGCTGCTGGAGTTTTTAAACGCTGTGTCCACTCACTGTCCACTCTATTAGACACTCCTACCTGGTCGGTCCACCTTGTAGATGTAAAGTCAGAGACGACAGCTCATCTGCTGCTGCACAGTTTGTGTTGGTCATCCTCTAGTCCTTCATCAGTGGCCACAGGATGCTGCCCACAGGACGCTGCCCACAGGACGCCGTTGGCTGGATGTTTTTGGTTGGTGGACGATTCTCAGTCCAGCAGCGGCAGTCAGATGTTTAAAAAATCCAGCAGCACTGCTGTGCCTGATCCACTCAGACCAGCACAACACACCCTAACCCTGTAATACTGACTCTGTTCACATCTTAACTATTAAATTATTTGACATTTACTGACTTGAAGGTCACAGGGTCTCTTCAAGGCTCTGGTTTGTTGTTGTTGCTCAGTTGAGTTCAAATTTATAATACAGCCCTAATTACAAACTCAGTTAATCACTAAAGTAAGCAAGACTTTACGGTCACTGGTAAAACTGACAGCGCCAGCCATAAACAATAACATCAATATCTCCTGCTTATTATTAGAGCCAGTGTCAGTTTCTTGGGCCAATAATAAAACACTGTGTGCTCGGAACGGCTTTCCTGCTCGCTCGGAAAGAAGGATGACTCAAGCAGACGTCAGACATCAGCACTAGTTTATTTTCCACTGAATCATCTCCCGAGCTGGGCCGCTGACAATATCAGGTCAAGTTCAAACCTCCTTTTATTCCCTCCCGAAGCCCTCAAATCAGATTAAAGCGGCATTCCCGCCCGCTGCAGCGCGGAGTCGAGCCCGAGCTGGTGCGTCTAGCGACGCTCTTTGGTGTAATCAGCGGGCGGATGTAAACATTCGAAAAGGCCACGCTATAAAAGTGAAAGTGCTCTGCAAATGTGCGGCTCTCTGACCAGCTAATGGCAATCTTGCTTTCTCTGCGCGCTCTGTGAGAAAAAAGGAAAATCTAAACACACAAAACACGTGGAGCGAATATCAAATATTCATCTCCGTGGTTAGATTGCGTGTTTGTAGTGTACATGAGGAAGAAATCGCCCCAGGCTATTCTCAGCAGGGGAGGGTTAGGCCCAACTTGGAATTTGAACGTCTAAATTCGCAGTGCTGCTTTATCAGATCGCTGGTTCTTAGATCTGCAATTTCAGATATGAGGTTATTTGCATAGAGAAACATGCTGAACGTCCTTTGTTCTCCTTTTATTTCCCCCTCCCTCCCACACACGGTTCAAAAGTATCCAGACAGCCTCAGTGAATTCGGCTGCTTTAAAGGGCCTGAACGCAACCTTCTGTATAGTTTATGGTGTGTGTGTCACTTTGGCCCCGTCCCATTTCACCCCTCGCCCCTACCACTAAGCCCTAAGCCCTAGCCTGTTTTGCGTGTTCACGTCTAGGGGTGGGGTATCCTGACTCTTGTTGAGGTAGAGGGTGGGGTGAAGTGTTGGGGCTACACGGCCTCCAAACGGAGAGATATGAGAAAAGAGAAAGAGCAGCAGGATGGCGGCACAAGAGACCAAAGAAGCCCACAAAGTGAGAATTTTCTCCGTTAAAAAATCACGATAACCGTCTTATTGTCTCAGTTTAATGTCGTTTCGGTGTATTCTGGTCTTTTTCTTCATAACAGGCATAAATAATCGCTAATAGCATGCTAATGTCTTGGTAGCTAGCTAGCTAACTTTCCCATTCCACCTTAAATGGTCCGGCAGTTCTGACACCGGAAGTGCCCGAATGTAACTGCTGCTCCATTTAAGGTGGAACGGGAAAGTTTTAACGAGAATCTGGAGAACATCTGACTTCAGCTTCATATCACTGAAGAATTAGGGGGGGTGATAATAAATAACTGCCCCCCTCTTTGAAGGCGTCTGATCCCTAAATGTAACTAAAGCCCAGCAGTGAGGAGCTGAACTTTCCCCTCCTCTGCTGTCCCTGCAGACGGGCAGGGTCGCCTACAGAGCGGCGCTAGTAGCTGATAATGAAGTGATGCTCTTTTATATGAGGGGCTCATTTCAGAGGAAGGTCTCCACCACTGCCCTGTAGCTGAGTTCCATAGGGCAACACTGGAAAACAAGGGGCAGGGGTAAAAAGAAGAAATGGGACTGGACCCTTCTGCACCAAAAAAAGTCCTAATTATTTTTACATGACTATTTTTTTTCTTCTGTTGGTGCTACCGTCCCTTTAATATCGATATATGTAAACGAGCTCTGTTCTGATTGGCTGCCCTCATTGAGAAAGCAGTCTGGACTGAAACACTCCTTATATCGTCAGTGTGAATGGGCGGAGCTAAACTGCTGTAGGCGGAAGAGGCAGATATAGGCAAATGCGCCACTTTTGAGATAAAAAGAAAACAGGTTAGATTCCATATGTGCACTAAACGGACTGGAGACTGAACGATATGATTTGAAACATCAACTGATTTCACTTGTCCATGTCCAGTTTTATATGATAAGGGCCCTTTAATGTGGTGGCACAGGTGTTCAATTGCGCAATCACAGCTTGTGTAATCTCCATAGGAAAGCATTGACCAGTAGAATGGGACCGTCTGGAGCAGCTGCACACGCACCTGAGGTGACTATGTCCAAATATAAAGCCCCCCAGCGTTGGGCTGCGGAGCACCTGCTATCTCTGGAGCGATGGAGCGTCATCCAATACTTTTATGGTGCGTTAGAGATCCAGAACTGACCATCCAACATCAGTACCTGACCTCACTAATGCTCAATCAAATCCTCACAGCAATGTTCCAACATCACTGTAACGCCTTCCCAGAAGAGTCGAGGCTGCTACTGCAGCACAAACCCACCAGTAACACCTTCATCTCAGGAGAAACGCTGGAGCAGCAGGCGTCCACAAACCTTTGGACACGATAGAGTGCACACATAGAGAAACATCAAGCCTGCAGCCGTACCTGCTGAAGTGGGCGACCTTCGAGCCCGGGTAAATCTCTCTGAAGGAAACGTACTGCTCGAGGTCGAAGAGGGACAGCAGCTGATTGGCTCCGTCCGTGTCTCCTGTCCTGAAACACAAGCATCAATTCTCCCTTTACTCCGGAGTGAGCGCCGCACCTGCGCTGAGATCAAGAGGACCTGATATCATCTTTAATTTAGTCAGCACGTTCACGCCGCTCATCAGGACCCAATTCTGCCTGATTCAAGCAAAATGACCGGCAAACGGAATCACGGTTCTTTAAAACCGTCAAGAAACGAGTGAAAGGAAACAACATTCTTACCGAAACCTCGTAATATTCCACATTAACTGGACCTAAGATGACGTGACTAATGCACAAGTTGAATGACTGTCCTGGGACATGACGACTCATGCATTTCAGAGTCAGAATCGTCCCCCATTGCAGTCTTAGGAACCAGACGTCCGTATGTCTGCATTACACACTCACCGTTTTATCTGCTGCCCAAAACGGCCAGTGAAGGTCCACGTGGCTCATAAGGTTTCAGAAGTCAGGCTGACGGTGACTCAACAGTTCTAAATGGACAAAATACGTTTTTTGGGTGCTAATTTGTCGACAGATCACAGCTCACCTCACTGTCCGACCCCTGGGTCCTTCTGTTTGGGCACCAGCAGATTCGGGTTCAGTCTCTCTCCTTCAAGCAGCTACGAGTCAAATCGGTTTGGCTCTACGACATTTTGGAATCAGTCCTCTGCGCACGCTGCCATCTTCCGAAAACAGGTAATAAACTGTGAACTAAAGCTGGTGTATCCGATTCAGTTCCCCCTCAAATTCAACTTCCCTTAGATGAGTCAGATCTTTGAGAACAGAGAGCAACGCAAAGCAACACTGGAACTACGGGAACTACGACTGAATAAATGACCCCAAGATAACGGCAGGATCGAGATTCCTTAAACCTCATGTTCAGTAAACAATCGCACTGATACACCCGTTTCGTCCTGTTCGTCCCCGACTGGGTGACTACGGCTGACGTCCCAACCTTTCTCTGAACCTTTTCGCTTGACACAGTTTGTCAAAGGGAACGTGAATTTGAAGGGGAACTGAATCGGATGCAGTGCCAGCTGAGCGGCTGTAGCTACAGGCTAGTGACTAAGCATGTTAGCTTGTGCGCACGTTGATCTCAGGAGTAATAGTTTATAATAAAACACAGTTTAGGCCAATTTCATTAAACAACTATCACAAAACAATGAACCGGATATCAGGCGACGCATTCACAACCACTTTGTCTAATAACTTAACAGGATGTAGCTTTTAGAGCCATTAAATGCTTCAGACGTCTGGTTCCCAGCACTATAATGAACAATTCTGGCTCTGGAAATTTCGCTAGAAACGAACCACTCGGAATGATTTTGTTTACATCTAAACCACTAAATGATTGTCATTTCACAAAATCAGTGGATTTCCCCTTTAATGTTATAAATGTGTAATTTATATAAAATACTGAATAATTCATAGTAGATACTGAAGATCCCATAAAAATGCACTGTATAATTAATCGAAAATACTAAATAATTTATAGACAATACTGAATAATTTACAGTAGATACTGAATCATTTATAAAAGATGCTGAATAATTTACAGTAGATACTAAATAATTAAGAGAAATACTGAATAATTCATAGTAGTTGCTGTATAACTTATGCAATAACTTAGTAGATACTAAATAATGAATAGAAAATACTAAATAATTTATAGAAGATACTGAATAATTAATAAGAGATATTGAGTAACTCATAGAAAATACTAAATAATGTATAGTAGATACTAAATAATGAATAGAAAATACTAAGTAATTCACAGCAGATGATGAATAATTGATAGTAGTTACTGAACAGAATCACTGGAGAGCCCCATTAATGTGGCATTAAAGCACGGATGGTGATAAAAGCACCACATCTGTAACAGATGCTGCGCAGTGCAGTGTCCCAATCTCAAGCTCTGACCATCCGTGTGTTAATACCTTCCTAACAAAACCTGATTTTTCCGTTTTGTCATTTTCTACATTCATATATGACTAGACATTTTTTATATTTACAAAAGGCAATGAAATGCTTGATTTGACACGACTTCACTTTTTCATTTGTCTAAATTCAGATTGAAATGAGACTCTGCAGGGCGGCAGGCTGCAGGTTCGGGCGTCTCTGCTTATTACAGGCCGCGGAGCTGCCGGGCCGTCAGCAGGAAAATCAAACTATTCCGCTGGGAAATATGCACTTTTAATCAATTTGCTCTGACATGAGTGTCTGGGGGGGTTATAGGACATGACTTCCATAAAAATGGATCCTGAAGACCAGAGCCCACTCCAGCACTCTTAACCCGCACTTCTACTTAATCTGTTTACAAGGGAATCTGCTCAGTCTGCCCAACGATGCCCTGACTGACAGCAGCTCAGTGTCGCCAGCAGAGCAGAGCTGACCACAGCACACGGTCAGTCCTGGGACCTGAGCCCAGAAACGTCCAGCTGCTGGCTCACCTCTCTTACCGCTGGGCTCCTCGCCAACCTGCCGATAACGGCTTTCCATGTTAAAACAAATTCAGTGTGTTAGATACTTCTCACGAGCTACTGAATAACTCATAGTAGATACTGAATAATTCATAGTAGATACTGAATAATTCAGAGTAGATACTGAATAATTTATAGTAAATACTGAATAATTTATAGTAGATACTGAACAATTTATAGTAGATACTGAATAATTTATAGTGAATACTGAATAATTTATAGTAGATACTGAATAATTTATAGTAAATACTGAATAATTTATAGTAGATACTGAATGATTTATAGTAAATACTGAATAATTTATAGTAGATACTGAATGATTTATAGTAAATACTGAATAATTCATAGTAGATACTGAATAATTTATAGTAAATACTGAATGATTTATAGTAGATACTGAATAAATCATAGTAGATACTGAATAATTTATAGTAAATACTGAATGATTTATAGTAGATACTGAATAATTCATAGTAAATACTGAATGATTTATAGTAAATACTGAATAATTCATAGTAGATACTGAATAATTTATAGTAGATACTGAATAATTTATAGTAGATACTGAATAATTCATAGTAGATACTGAATGATTTATAGTAGATAATGAATAACTCATAGTAGATACTGAATAATTTATAGTAGATACTGAATAATTCATAGTAGATACTGAATAATTTATAGTAGATACTGAATAATTTATAGTAAATACTGAATAATTCATAGTAGATACTGAATAACTCATAGTAGATACTGAATAATTCATAGTAGATACTGAATAATTTATAGTAGATACTGAATAATTTATAGTAAATACTGAATGATTTTTAGTAGATACTGAATAATTTATAGTAGATACTGAATAATTCATAGTAGATACTGAATAACTCATAGTTGATACTGAATAATTCATAGTAGATACTGAATAATTCAGAGTAGATACTGAATGATTTATAGTAGATAATGAATAACTCATAGTAGATACTGAATAATTTATAGTAGATACTGAATAATTCATAGTAGATACTGAATAATTTATAGTAGATACTGAATAATTCATAGTAGATACTGAATAATTTATAGTAAATACTGAATAATTTATAGTAGATACTGAATAATTTATAGTAAATACTGAATGATTTATAGTAGATACTGAATAATTTATAGTAAATACTGAATGATTTATAGTAGATACTGAATCATTTATAGTAAATACTGAATGATTTATAGTAGATACTGAATATTTTATAGTAAATACTGAATGATTTATAGTAGATACTGAATAATTTATAGTAAATACTGAATAATTTATAGTAGATACTAAATGATTTATAGTAAATACTGAATAATTTATAGTAGATACTGAATGATTTATAGTACATACTGAATGATTTATAGTACATACTGAATCATTTATAGTAAATACTGAATGATTTATAGTAGATACTGAATAATTTATAGTAAATACTGAATGATTTATAGTAGATACTGAACGATTTATAGTAGATACTGAATGATTTATAGTAGATACTGAACAATTTATAGTACATACTGAATAATTTATAGTAAATACTGAACGATTTATAGTAGATACTGAACAATTTATAGTAGATACTGAACAATTTATAGTAGATACTGAATAATTTATAGTAAATACTGAATAATTTATAGTAGATACTGAATAATTTATAGTAAATACTGAATGATTTACAGTAGATACTGAATAATTTATAGTAAATACTGAATGATTTATAGTAGATACTGAACAATTTATAGTACATACTGAATAATTTATAGTAGATACTGAACAATTTATAGTACATACTGAATAATTTATAGTAGATACTGAACAATTTATAGTAGATACTGAATCATTTATAGTAGATACTGAATCATTTATAGTAGATACTGAATCATTTATAGTAGATACTGAACAATTTATAGTAGATACTGAACAATTTATAGTAGATACTGAATAATTTATAGTAAATACTGAATAATTTATAGTAGATACTGAATAATTTATAGTAAATACTGAATGATTTATAGTAGATACTGAATAATTTTTAGTAAATACTGAATGATTTATAGTAGATACTGAACAATTTATAGTACATACTGAATAATTTATAGTAGATACTGAACAATTTATAGTACATACTGAATAATTTATAGTAGATACTGAATCATTTATAGTAGATACTGAATAATTTATAGTAGATACTGAATCATTTATAGTAGATACTGAATCATTTATAGTAGATACTGAATAATTCCCCAAAGCAGTTGTTGGTTCAGTAGTTGAAGGTTAGTTTTGATCTGCTGAAGTCAGTGACCGGCAGCTAAATGAAAAACATCCCTTCATTTATCAACCCTGAAAGTTGGGCAGGAGAAACAGTGAACCGTCCAGTGCAGCAACTCAGAGTGGACACTGCGCTGTAGAGTTGGGAATCTCACCGTGACGCGATGCCAATCGGGATTCCCTGAGTCTGCAGAGAGCGCAGGATCTCCACTGTGTCATCAAACAGATGGAGAGGACAGAGACTGGAGTCACGCACTTGTCCACTGAGAGAGAGAGAGAGAGAGAGAGAGAGAGAGAGAGAGAGAGAGAGAGAGAGAGAGAGAGAGAGAGAGAGAGAGAGAGAGAGAGAGAGAGAGGGAGAGAGAGAGAGAGAGAGAGAGAGAGTGAGAGGAGAGAGAGAGAGAGCGAGAGAGAGAGAGAGAGAGGGAGAGAGAGTGAGAGAGAGACAGAGGGAGTGTGTGTGAGAGAGAGGGAGAGAGAGACAGAGAGAGAGAGAGGGAGAGAGAGAGAGAGATAGAGAGAGAGGTTGCAGTTAAAGTAATAATACTAACAGACGGATCATCACAATAGCACTAACCTTTCATCCTTGTGGAAAGGTGCGTCAGCTCCCTCCACCCAGAAAGACCAGAGGGTGTAGTCTAGAGGGAATGAAGGGCAGTGTTTCGGTCAGTTAAGGTCAACCAAGCTGATGTGGTGAAATCCGTCCAGCACGGCTTTAATAATCACCGTTTACTGGCCTTCAGTGTGTCTGTGTAACTGGATTAATCCAGTGCATCGGTATTAATAGACTATCACTGACAAAAGAGCTACAGAGTAATATTCATCTGATGCACAGCGCCGGTGTGACAGGTGTGAAGGCGAGTCACACCTGTTTGTTATATTTTATTCATTTATTAATTATTTCATTTATTTATAAGCTTTAACAGCTGGGGAATTAAAATCGAGTCCAAATCAAGTCATCAAATATGATTTTCATTACTGATTTTAAACAGTTGCACAAGGTCACCTGATCATCAACGAGTCAGCCCACTGACAAAGTCCTCACTTTTAACCAGAGAGTCACTGGAGTCACCGTCACTGGTGTTGTATGAATGTGGTGTAGCTCCAGTGACTCCAAATGGGATTTAAGGGGCTTTGAACGTGGCGTGGTTGTTGGTGCCAGACGGGCTGGTCTGAGTATTTCAGAAACTGCTGATCTGCTGGGATTTTCACGCACAACCATCTCTAGTGTTTACAGAGAACGGTCAGAAAAAGGTGAAATATCCAGTGAGCGGTCAGTTGTGTGGACGAGAATGCCTTGTTGATGTGAGAGGTCAGAGGAGAATGGGCAGACTGGTTCCAGATGATAGAAAGACAACAGGAACTCAAATAACCAACCAGAATCTCTGAGGAACGTTTCCAACACCTTGTTGAAAGTGTGGCATGAAGAATTAAGACAGTTCTGAAGGCAAAAGGGGGTCCAACCTTTAACTAGCAAGGTGTACCTAATAAAGTGGCCGGTGAGTGTATAATAATTATTAATAATCTGTCCTGATTATTACATTCAAAAACATTTAAAAAATTGAGCAGGGGTGTTTTTGGAGTGTGCTGCCTTGAGGCAACATTGCGAGACAATGGAAAGAACTGACATAGAGCCGTGTTCCCTGAAGTGGTGAGACCTGGGTTGTGACTTGCAAAATCCATTCCACTGTTGCATAATGTTGCTTCTAGGCAACAAACCGACTTCTGTAAATTCTCTTAACAAAAAACATTATACTGAAGATTAAAAAAGAGGTTTAAATGTGCCCATTCAGAGATAATATGACCAAGTACATGCTTTTTATTGACTTACTCAAACTCTTCCCTTTGTTAACCCGATTACTGTCTTTAAATATGTATAATGTTACTGTGAAGTGAGGAAAATGAGTTTGTTGCCCTGAAGCAACATCTTGTAATAGACGGTTAAGGTTATTTAGTTTTGTGATGAAAGAAATAGATTTTTTTAATGTGTCCGCCTGAATTGCCCCTCCAAATGGAGACTGACCCATATGAGATATTCCAGTCATTTGGTGGAGCATCTGTGAGGACAATTTTGCCCACATGAACTTCTCCACCATGAACAAAGCTGTTTTAGGCCCAAATCTGATCTTATATCTACCGTGAAACAGTGTCTCAGACATCAGCAGTGAATTTATAACCACTTCATGTCAGAACTGTCTGTGAGGAGCTTTTAGAGGTGGACGTCTGGTTCCTATCACCACCACTGTGAACAGTTCACAGTCCATTTCAAACCAAACCGTTCTGAATGACTCATCTTAACCAGTGAGACACAAACACCTCATGAAATATCTCTGGAATTCCCCCTGAAACCAGTTTATCAACTGTGGCAAAGAAGCGTCACGTATGTGAAAGGTGGGTATCAGATGATCACGACTGGACACAACAGGCATCAGTGAACTCCACACCTTACTGTAAGGTGAGAGACAGTAGAGCCCTGTTTGGTCACTTCATCAGAGATATGGAGGGTTATTTGACTTTATCTGCCTCCTCGAATAAGACAGCTGTGAATACCGGGAGTTCTAATTTGTTAAAGTATGTTTTATAAGAGCATTAAACAGAGTATACAGCACTGTGGGAACCTAACAGCTTCATGCAGTGATAGGTACAGTAGATCTTTACTGGAAGATGAACTGCAGCCAGATTAGTAAATACTAGTAACTACAGACCCAACAATATTGTTTGAACAGTATGAACAGTGACTGTATCTGTAGTATGAACAGTGACTGTATCTGTAGTATGAACAGTGACTGTACCTGTAGTATGAACAGTGACTGTATCTGTAGTATGAACAGTCACTGTACCTGTAGTATGAACAGTGACTGTACCTGTAGTATGAACAGTGACTGTGTCTGTAGTATGAACAGTCACTGTACCTGTAGTATGAACAGTAACTGTACCTGTAGTAAGAACAGCGACTGTATCTGTAGTATGAACAGTGACTGTATCTGTAGTGTGAACAGTGACTGTATCTGTAGTGTGAACAGTGACTGTACCTGTAGTGTGAACAGTGACTGTATCTGTAGTATGAACAGCGACTGTATCTGTAGTATGAACAGTCACTGTACCTGTAGTATGAACAGTGACTGTATCTGTAGTATGAACAGTCACTGTATCTGTAGTATGAACAGTGACTGTACCTGTAGTATGAACAGTGACTGTACCTGTAGTGTGAACAGTGACTGTATCTGTAGTGTGAACAGTGACTGTATCTGTAGTATGAAGTCACTGTACCTGTAGTATGAACAGCGACTGTATCTGTAGTATGAACAGTGACTGTATCTGTAGTATGAACAGTCACTGTACCTGTAGTATAAACAGTGACTGTATCTGTAGTGTGAACAGTGACTGTACCTGTAGTATGAACAGTGTCTGTACCTGTAGTATGAACAGCGACTGTATCTGTAGTATGAACAGTGACTGTATCTGTAGTATGAACAGTCACTGTACCTGTAGTATAAACAGTGACTGTATCTGTAGTATGAACAGTGACTGTACCTGTAGTATGAACAGTGTCTGTACCTGTAGTATGAACAGTCACTGTACCTGTAGTATAAACAGTGACTGTATCTGTAGTATGAACAGTGACTGTACCTGTAGTATAAACAGTGACTGTACCTGTAGTATGAACAGTGACTGTACCTGTAGTATAAACAGTGACTGTATCTGTAGTATGAACAGTGTCTGTACCAGTAGTATGAACAGTGACTGTATCTGCAGTATGAACAGTGACTGCACCTGTAGTATGAACAGTGACTGTATCTGTAGTATGAACAGTGACTGTATCTGCAGTATGAACAGTGACTGTACCTGTAGTATGAACAGTGACTGTATCTGCAGTATGAACAGTGACTGTACCTGTAGTATGAACAGTGACTGTACCTGTAGTATGAACAGTGACTGTATCTGCAGTATGAACAGTGACTGTACCTGTAGTATGAACAGTGACTGTACCTGTAGTATAAACAGTGACTGTATCTGTAGTATGAACAGTGTCTGTACCTGTAGTATGAACAGTGACTGTATCTGCAGTATGAACAGTGACTGTATCTGTAGTATGAACAGTGACTGTATCTGCAGTATGAACAGTGACTGTACCTGTAGTATGAACAGTGACTGTACCTGTAGTATAAACAGTGACTGTACCTGTAGTATGAACAGTGACTGTATCTGTAGTATGAACAGTGACTGTACCTGTAGTATAAACAGTGACTGTACCTGTAGTATGAACAGTGACTGTACCTGTAGTATGAACAGTAACTATATCTGTAGTATGAACAGTGACGGTACCTGTAGTATGAACAGTGACTGTACCTGTAGTATGAACAGTAACTGTATCTGTAGTATGAACAGTGACTGTATCTGTAGTATAAACAGTGACTGTACCTGTAGTATGAACAGTAACTATATCTGTAGTATGAACAGTGACTGTACCTGTAGTATGAACAGTCACTGTACCTGTAGTATGAACAGCGACTGTATCTGTAGTATGAACAGTGGCTGTACCTGCAGTATGAACAGTGTCTGTACCTGTAGTATGAACAGTGACTGTACCTGTAGTATGAACAGTGA
>NC_051219.1:4849202-4891702 GCF_015220715.1 Pygocentrus nattereri
CATCATAGCAAACCACAGCCTGTAGGCCACATCCTGACTGGCCACTGTGCGCACATCCTGTTATCATACCAGACTGTCGTCCTGCTCCTCCCCATTCAGCACCACAGACGTGCTGCCCCACATTCGGTATCAGCCTCTGTGTTTAATCAGGCGCTAGTTGGAGATGAACATTACTGGGCCTTTATCATGGTCATCTGCTCATTTACAGCCCCAATTCCAAAAACAGTGTTGGGACACTGTGTCGAAAACAGCGAATAAAAAACGATTGTAAAGATTTACAAATCTTACGGAACCATATTGCATTCACAGTAGAACATGGAACACGTCAGATGTAGAAAGTGGGACATTTTACCATTTCTTTAAAAACATAGAACTTGATGGCAGCAACGCATCTCAAAAAAGTCGGGACAAGGTCGTGTCTACCACTGTGTAGCATCCCCTTTTCTTTTACCACAGTCTGTAAACGTCTGGGAAGTGAGGAGACCAACTGCTGGAGTTTTGGGACAGGAATGCTGTCCATTCTTATCTGATGTAGGATTCTAGATGCTCAACAGCTCCTGGGTCTTCTTAACCGGATTTTTCTTTTCATGATGTGCCAAATGTTTTCTGTTGGTGAAAGGTTTGGACTGCAGACAGGTCAGTTCAGCACCCGGACTCTTCTTCTGTGAAGCCATGCTATTGTGATGGATTCAGTATGTGGTTTTACATTGTATTGCTGAAATAATCAAGGCCTTCCCTGATAAAGACGTCATCCGGAAGGCAGCACATGTTGCCAAAACACGTATATATCGTTCAGTATTAATGGAGCCTTCACAGATGAGCACGTCGCCCATGCCATGTGCACTAATGCCCCCCTATGACATCATGAATACTGGCTTTTAAACTATGCACTGATAACAGGCTGAGTGGTCTTTAGCCCAGAGGACACAGTGTCCATGATTTCCAAAAAGAACATCAAATGTTGATTCGTCGGCCCACAGGATGCTTTTCCACTTCCCCTCAGTCCATTTTAAATGAGCTCAGCCCAGAGAAGGTGGCAGCGTTTCTGGGTCCTGTTTATATTTGGTTTCTTCTTTGTGTTTTAGAGTTTAACAGCATTTGTGGATGCAGTGATGAACTGTGTTCACAGTCAATGGTTTTCAGAAGTGTTTCTGAGCCCATGCAGTGATTTCCACTACAGAATCATGTCTGTTTTTAATGCAGTGCTGCCTGAGGGCCCAAAGATCACTGGTTATTGGTCTTTTTGGTCCCTTACATACAGAGATTTCTCCAGATTCTCTGGATCTTTTAATGTTATTAGGTACCGTAGATGCTGAAAAGCAACGGTTCTTTGCTATTTTATGTTTAGAAACATTCTTCTTGAATTGTTGCACTATTTGATCATGCAGTCTTTCACAGAGTGGTGACCCCTCCCCATCTTCACGTCTGAAAGACTCCGCCTCTCTGGGATGCTCTTTTATACCCAGTCATGTTTCTGACCCTTTTTAACCCCATTTTTACTTACATTTTAACTACATTTTTGCCAATCAACCACCAGGTGTGTTTGGTAGCTTCACACAACTTTACCAACTATTTGTTCCCCTGTGCCAACTTTTCTACTATTCGTTTAGCTCCGCCCACTCACACTGAAGATATAAAGAGTGTTTCTTTGAATGAGCTTCAGCCAATCCGATCAGGGCTTAATCATGTAGATCAGCCTTAAACAGCCTGATTAATTTTTAGGAATTAATTGAATTAAATTATGAGATAAAGAGAGATTGGAAAATGGTTATATAAAAATGAATTATTACTCTTGTTGGTACTTAAAACCTCATAAATATTATAAAAAGACATCTGAAAAACTGAAGGTCAGGAAAAATGTGGGGTTTATACGCATTAAAGGTGGTCCTAAAAGCCATAATATCATGATATTAATGAACTGAAAACAGGCTGTTTTTGCAGTTTTGAGTTTCCATATGTGGGCGGTATGGACTGGATTGTAGTCACGGCGATCCATCACCACCAGTGTAAATCAATCTGAGTCTCTACAATCAACCATTTCACACCAAACCACTCTGAAGGACTCTGAATGCATCTCAACGGTTGAATTACACAATATGGGTGGAATTCCCCTTCAAGTATTGTCCACACTTCATTTTATCTAATTTGTCTGATTCCATCGTGCACATTTCCTTGTATGACAAAACAATTATTGCCAAAAGTAAGTAAACATAAAACATAAAGACAAAGCTGTGCTGATGTGACGTATTTCCCTCATATAGAAACGATGGGGACATCTGAATCAAGCAACCTCAGAGCAGCACAGCTCTCAGCTTATGATATGAGGGAGAGAGTAAACAGTCCGTGGTCAGTAATTATGGTAATACTACAGTGTCATTAGAGCAACAAGTCATTATACTAATCGTCGCCTGAACCATGCGGTCATTTTCGCGCTCACTGAGCCGAGCTAAGCTGAAACTCAAACTCAGCCCGGCTGCCTTAATGAACATAATTCATCTCCTCTAATGAGTTTATCTCCTGAACTCGTTGACCTTAAAAAGGAATCCAGTCTAGAGCCCACGTTATTACACATCCCACCGATTACCGAGCGGCATCAGCCTTCGTCAGCCTTCATCACCTTCGTCACCTTCATCAGCCTTCATCAGCCTTCGTCAGCCTTCATCAGCCTTCATCACCTTCATCAGCCTTCATCAGCCTTCGTCAGCCTTCATCACCTTCATCAGCCTTCATCAGCCTTCATCAGCCTTCATCAGCCTTCGTCAGCCTTCGTCAGCCTTCATCACCTTCATCAGCCTTCGTCTGCCTTCATCACCTTCATCAGCCTTCGTCAGCCTTCATCACCTTCGTCACCTTCATCAGCCTTCATCAGCCTTCGTCAGCCTTCGTCAGCCTTCGTCACCTTCGTCAGCCTTCATCAGCCTTCATCACCTTTATCAGCCTTCGTCTGCCTTCGTCAGTCTTCGTCAGCCTTCATCAGCCTTCGTCAGCCTTCATCAGCCTTCGTCAGCCTTCAGCAGCCTTCGTCAGCCTTCATCACCTTCGTCAGCCTTCAGCAGCCTTCGTCTGCCTTCGTCAGCCTTCAGCAGCCTTCGTCAGCCTTCATCAGCCTTCATCACCTTCATCAGCCTTCGTCAGCCTTCAGCAGCCTTCGTCAGCCTTCGTCAGCCTTCATCACCTTCGTCAGCCTTTGTCAGCCTTCATCACCTTCGTCAGCCTTCATCAGCCTTCGTCAGCCTTCAGCAGCCTTCGTCAGCCTTCATCACCTTCGTCAGCCTTCAGCAGTCTTCGTCTGCCTTCGTCAGCCTTCAGCAGCCTTCGTCACCTTCGTCAGCCTTCATCAGCCTTCATCACCTTCATCAGCCTTCAGCAGCCTTCGTCAGCCTTCATCACCTTCGTCAGCCTTCGTCAGCCTTCATCACCTTCATCAGCCTTCATCAGCCTTCGTCAGCCTTCAGCAGCCTTCGTCAGCCTTCATCACCTTCGTCAGCCTTCAGCAGCCTTCGTCTGCCTTTGTCAGCCTTCATCAGGCTTCAGCAGCCTTCGTCTGCCTTCATCAGCCTTCGTCAGCCTTCGTCGCCTTCGTCGCCTTCATCAGCCTTCGTCTGCCTTCGTCGCCTTCGTCAGCCTTCGTCAGCCTTCGTCACCTTCGTCAGCCTTCATCAGCCTTCGTCACCTTCATCAGCCTTCGTCAGCCTTCATCACCTTCGTCACCTTCATCAGCCTTCGTCTGCCTTCATCAGCCTTCATCAGCCTTCGTCAGCCTTCGTCACCTTCGTCAGCCTTCATCAGCCTTCATCACCTTTATCAGCCTTCGTCAGCCTTCATCAGCCTTCGTCAGCCTTCATCACCTTCGTCAGCCTTCAGCAGCCTTCGTCTGCCTTCGTCAGCCTTCAGCAGCCTTCGTCAGCCTTCATCAGCCTTCATCACCTTCATCAGCCTTCGTCAGCCTTCAGCAGCCTTCGTCAGCCTTCGTCAGCCTTCATCACCTTCGTCAGCCTTCGTCAGCCTTCATCACCTTCGTCAGCCTTCATCAGCCTTCGTCAGCCTTCAGCAGCCTTCGTCAGGCTTCATCACCTTCGTCAGCCTTCAGCAGTCTTCGTCTGCCTTCGTCAGCCTTCAGCAGCCTTCGTCACCTTCATCAGCCTTCATCAGCCTTCATCACCTTCATCAGCCTTCAGCAGCCTTCGTCAGCCTTCATCACCTTCGTCAGCCTTCGTCAGCCTTCATCACCTTCGTCAGCCTTCATCAGCCTTCGTCAGCCTTCAGCAGCCTTCGTCAGCCTTCATCACCTTCGTCAGCCTTCAGCAGCCTTCGTCTGCCTTTGTCAGCCTTCATCAGGCTTCAGCAGCCTTCGTCTGCCTTCATCAGCCTTCGTCAGCCTTCGTCGCCTTCGTCGCCTTCATCAGCCTTCGTCTGCCTTCAGTGTATCCAGTGTATCCAGTGTGTTCAGTGTATCCAGTGTGTTCAGTGTATCTAGTGTGACATACAGAGTTCCGAGCCACACAAGCAAGTCTATTAGAGATTACTGAAATTAGAGCCACTGTGCTGATAATTAGCCTCCCCAAGCTTCCATTGCTTTAGAGCTGCTTTAGCCTCATAGCTGCGGTGCTAAAACTACAGACACCAGACAAGACTCTGGTGCTCGACTACACCTGAGGCACACGGCTAAATTATGTATTGATTAACCGAACTATCACCGTAATGGATCCGTTAGCACGAACGTGACCTCGTGGTTGACTAGCGCTGTTACTTTGGGCGCTGTGATGCGGCGGCGGCCCCCCGAGGCCTACACCGGTTGTCAGAAGAGTGAAAGTTTGCTGTTGTTTTCAGAGGGTTCATGTTCTAGACAGCGGTTCCTCCACAGTCCATTGATCGGGCGTCTGAAAAGCTGAGCCTGCGAGCTAAAAACAGGGGTGCGTCAGCCGAGCGAGCGATTGGGGGGAAAACTCCAGGGCTCTGACACTATTTGCTGACGGAGTCCTGCGACAGCAGTGAATTAATTACGATGATAATAGGAGCCCGTCGCCGCGCTGAGCTGGGGGTCTGTCCTGTGGCGTGGCGGTCACTGAGCTGTGTGATTGGCTTCACGGACGGCTGCTTCCACATGCGGCTTCTGGGATGGTCCCGCCTGGCCAGGCAGGATCTACACCAAGCCGGAGAACATTCCAGATGTTTCTCTGTAGGTGTGCATGTTCTTGGACTTGGTCAGTGATGGATGTGTATGCTATGTACATGTTGTATGTTTTTACTGAATTATGTGAGGAGGTCCAGTTATGATATTTACATGATCATTTTTACATGATCACATTCAAACCTCCAATCCATTAGAATTGAACTGGGTGTTTCTGTTACCGTGCCGTTAAGACTGATGTATATAAATGAGCTCTGCTCTGATTGGCTGTCTAATAAAAAAACAGCCCAATTTAGGGGCTGCAACCTGGGGGGCTGCTTTTGAAGGCCGACTGTGTTATAGACTAGGCCTGTGTCGAAGGATCCTTCATATCAGGCCAAGAAATGTGTCCCTCTTTTCCATGGCAACAAAGGATCCACTGGGTGGATAAATATCCAATATATCCCGAGGTTCACTGTGTGCCGGCGAGGTTTCAGGAACATGGCGGCATCAGCAGAGGAGCGAATGGTGGCTGAAGACACCTTTTATATGTACACTCACTGGCCACTTTATTAGGTATTTAAAGGCTGGACCCCCTTTTGCCTTCAGAACTGTCTTAATTCTTCGTGCCACACTTTCAACAAGGTGTTGGAAACGTTCCTCAGAGATTCTGGTTGGTTATTTGAGTTCCTGCTGCCTTTCTATCATCTGGAACCAGTCTGCCCATTCTCCTCTGACCTCTCACATCAACAAGGCATTTTCATCCACACAACTGACCGCTCACTGGATATTTCCTCTTTTTCGGACCGTTCTCTGTAAACCCTAGAGATGGTTGAGCGTGAAAATCCCAGCAGATCAGCAGTTTCTGAAATACTCAGACCAGCCCGTCTGGCACCAACAACCACGCCACGTTCAGAGTCCCTTAAATCCCCTTTCTTCCCCGTTCTGATGCTCGGTCTTCACTTCAGCAAGTCGTCTTGACCACCTCTACATGCCTAAATGCAGTGAGTTGCAGCCGTGTGATTGGCTGATTAGCTATTTGTGATAATAAGCAACTAAAGTGGCCGGTGAGTGTATATTGGGTTTAAACTGAGTCAAATTAGCCAATGTGGTCTGAAGCAAAACTTGCGCTAACGTTTCGTTTTGTTTTAGGGAGCAAAGAGCCGACGGAGAGAAGCGCAGACCACATCCTTTGAAGGATGCAGCCCCTGAATCGGGACACACCTACTCCATGTGAATAGGTGGAGCCTAATGCTATAGATTAAATAAGCAAATATATGTAAATGTGTTGGTTTTTGTAATATCACAAAAACTACTGCTTCAAAGTGGAACATTTTGTAGATTGCATTTCATGTGAGGACATCAGGCTCTTTTGAAAGGAAGGAAACTGGCTTGGTTTCGTTCTGGTTTTATAGGCTTTATTAATGTGTCATAACATGCCAAACACATGAATATTCATATATTTCATTACTTCAAAAAAAATCAAAGCAGTGTTTAGCATGTCCACTCTTCACCTCTGTTCCTCATCTTCCAGCTTCCATTCTTTTCAGGAGATCCACTCCCAGCTCCTCAAAGAATCTGAAGACACGCCTCCAAAGCTCAGTCTCAGAAGCTGGTTGATGATTTTCTGAAGTAATCAAACCCATTGAGTGGTGCTGAGGTCTGGACTCTGGGGCGGTCAGTCCATCGTCCAGCTTCTTTGTTTGGTGTGTCCGTCTCCTTTTCTCAGTGAGGTTCTTCTTGGTCAGCTACACGTCCTTTCAGACCCACAGCGCTGAGTGGTCTCCTCACAGTGGAAGGATGGACAGAAACACCTGTGGATGTTTTCAGATCTGAAGCAGCCTGATCTTCTCCTCTCTCTCAGAGATCAAAGCTTTCAGCGCTGTTTATCGGATGGGGGGCAGTTCTGGGGTCGACCAGCTCTTCCAGGTGGTTGTTAGGAGGCCCATTTTCTCTGGAGCTTTTAATCAGTTTTAGAACTCCAGCTTTGGAAACTCCTTAATCAAGTGGATTATTTTATATCTAATCTCTCTCCTGAAAAATGAATAGCTTGTCCTTAATGCCTATTTTGAGTGGAAATCCACAGGACTGTACACCAAAGAGGGTTCTTTGAAGTTCTGCTTTAGGTTCCCCAAAGAATCTTTCAACTTCTGCTGAAAGCGCTCAGCTGAAATATTCATAATGCTATGCCTGTGAGTACACAAGGAAATATCGGAGGTATAAAATGGCAGCTCTGTGGCAGTTTAGCTTGTGTATGTCAAATCTAATTGTGCAGGACAAGTTCCGGTTGCCAGATCCACAAATGACAATCATAATGACAGTGCAGAGCAAAGAGAAGCTACTGGCAAGTCCACATCAGCACAGCGTGCAATCTCAAAATGACTCACGCCTCCTTCTTCAGGGTGGACGAAAAAAAGGTCGATGTTCCATTTGTTCCCGTGGAGTTTACATGAGATGTGGGAACGTGAGAGAACAGCATAGCTCTGGACATTACTATGTTGCTATGTGATGGTACTTCCAAGATCACGTTATGTAAAGTGTAAAAAGGTAAATTTCCTTAGATATTCCAACTTGCATATGCATAATTCAGTGGTTGGGATATAAACAGATCCGAGTCAATCCGAGTGTTTTGGTGTGAAATGGTTGATTGTAGAGACTCAATGGTGGTGATAGGAACCAGAGGTCACCATGACTACAACACAGATATAGCCCTTTTATTTACTATCCAAACCACCAGTGAACCCACACGAGTCTTCTGAGTTTATATGGACTGTTGACGATGGAAAATAGTGGAAAATCTGAAACAACACGTTTATTTTTGGGGCTATTTTGCCTTCTGACTCCTTTAAACATGATAATGTCTATAAGGTCATTTTTGATCTTTCACAGTAACCGTATTGGGTGTTATTGCGGATAAATTCATGGCTATGATGATCTAAAACAGTCTGTCTGTTCTAAAATGTCTCAATTGTTATTGTTATTATGTCCATTGTTTAGTTTAATCCACTCAGAAGAGCAAAATGGATCAAAAATATCATTAAAAATTTCAGCAAACAAGAACAAAAGGCAATTATTATTGGAAAATATGATAACTGTGGGTTGACGGACGAGGATGAGGAGTGGCAGAAGCAGCTTCCTCGATAAACTTAGATGCACTCCTTGTTAACTTTTACTGCCTGAGACGAGTGCGAGGCTGTCGTATGGTTAAGAAAACATTTAAGAGCATAATATGTTCAGGAATCGTTCTTTAAATTACTCTTACATACATGTGTACAATTACAATGTAATGTAATGTAATGTAATGTAACATGGTTGAGGACAGAAAATGCTAGCATGAAGTTAAGGGACATTATATAAAGGACAGTGTTCATGGAATAATCTTTGACTCTCGTGCTGCTCGCAGGGACCACCAAGTGCACTGATGAAATAAGAACCTGTTTTTGTTTGGGGGGCTGACAACTTATGTTCTTAACCAGAACCAGGCTGGTCAGCCGGCTAACAGGCCATAAGAGCCAACAGCCTAAACAGCTCAATCATTAATATCACAGGCTTGAATTAAAGCACTGACAGTTTGATTTACAGTAAAACGGCAGAATAAAAGTCTTAAAATGTCTCTTGAATGTTTTACACACGTCAAATGTTTGTGTTTCTGGCAGAAGTTGCGTCAAACCCAGGCTGAATCCCAAACAGCTCCGTACTCCCTAAACACTGTTTTAGCTATGAAAGTTTAGAGATTCTAGCCTCTACAGCCTCAGTAGTGCATCACTTATGGAGTGTGTCTGAGTCCCAAATGACTGTTTCTTAGGTCTGTTTTGCTCTGTTGGGCTGCAGGATCCAGTATTTAAACTCCTATGTAGTGCACTATTTAGGGAGCACGGAGCTGTTTGAGATTCAGCCCCAGTGTGCAAAGAGGGCACCACTGGATTTGGGGCTAAATAAGACTTCGGTGATAATGTAAGGCATCAGGCCTAACAACACCCTTCCCTGTGATAAAACTTCAGTAACTCACGGCTTCTCGTGGCTTTTATTGCTTTACCATACATTTAAGACATTTTTGTTTCTTAAGACACTTTTGTGCATCCAGCCACTCGTCCTGGAGGCCCACTGTCCTGCACATTTGACTGATTTCCTTGCTTCAGTACACCCACATCAACTCAGTAAGGACTTGTAAATGAACTGATTAGCTGAAATAGGGAGAAGGTTCCAATGTGTACAGCAGTGGGGCTCCAGGCCTAGAGGTGAGGAACAGTACTACGCCAATCAGATGGTTTTTTTTAAGAGAAAGAATCATTATTACGGAGTAAAAGATCGGCTACAGCCCCTGCTGATAACCACAGACAGTGATGTGATTCCTGTATGAGGTTGATGCGCTGTCTATTCTCTTTGTGGTGGCGCTGGATTCTGCTGTGAGCCATGGCAGCTTTGAACAGGTAGAGCTTAAGAGCTTTTTACTCATTCCACAGGCAGCCTGGGAGCCAGCCCACACTTCAAAGAACAGCACATACAGTGCTTCCTGAAAGAGGCAAATCTCTCTCTCTCTCTCTGTCTTTTTGGCTCACTGATGCCCAAACTACATTACTACCAAAGCAATGATCATTAAAAGTAAATGAGACGTTCCCAGCGATATCATTTGGGCTAATCGCATATGGCGGAAATGGTTTCTAAGTCACTTGCAGGCACGCGGTAATGATCATAGAAAGCCCGGTGTTTTTGCTTCCTTGCTTATTCCTCATGTTTTGACGCAGGGGTACAAATGTAATACAAAAAAAGTCCATTTTTCTTTTCTCCCAGGGTCTGTTTTTCTCTCTAACAGATGAACACAGTCATTTCCCTCAGATGGGGTCACCTGCTCCTCGGCCCCCGTGTTTGACTGACACACTGCAGGGTTTGTTATGCTGTTGACTCACTGCTCTGTGTCCCGTAGGCTCGGGCTGACTTTGAAGGCGTCCGCTGAATCCGCTGAGCTGTGAGAGGCACAACACATATTTCTGTTTTCAAACAGAGTCTGTGACACTTCTGTGGAAAGATCAGTGGAAGCACAACCGTGTTCCAGCTCAGCACGTCTTTAGAGAAAAGCTTTAGAAGTGTTTTACAACCGAAAGAGCCTTCGAGCGTCACTTTACCTCCTATCAGGGCTTTCAGGACAAGTCGGACTGGACTCACTTGACCCTGCAGTCCAACATGATTCAGAACTCCGCACGTCCTTTACAACTTAGGAGCCCTGGGGCAACAAGACTAATGTTACTAACAAGTCCTGGAACCTTATACCCAACGAATGAGCATGGAGCTAACTGCGTGGATACATTACCACACAGTCGCTGTGTCAAGCTTTTAAGTGATCTCTAATAGACACGACCATGTGCATCCAGATGAAGCATAGCTGTGTTGCTTTACATGTAATAACAGTGTTTGTGGTATGTTTAGTTTGATCTAGCATCAAATTCCAGGTGAAGCACTATGATGTGGATTCATAGACCACAATTCAGTCCTTCTTGATGTCTTTTCTCTAGCCACATATAGACCACTTTCTATATAGACCAAGTTCTCCTGAGGTTTCTAAACCAAGGGTCAGAAATATAT
This sequence comes from Pygocentrus nattereri, assembly GCF_015220715.1. Taxonomy (NCBI): domain Eukaryota; kingdom Metazoa; phylum Chordata; class Actinopteri; order Characiformes; family Serrasalmidae; genus Pygocentrus; species Pygocentrus nattereri. Next base: position 4,859,893 of record NC_051219.1, read on the forward strand.
AGGGTCAGATCCTTTAGAAACTCTCTCTGGGTCAGTTTGTCTAGAAACGTCCTCTGATTCCATTTTTCTGCATCTCTGCATTAGTTTCTCTTGAAACTCTCTCTCAGTTTGTTTACCTAGACATGTTCTGGGTCAGGTCCTCTTGACTTTCTCTTGATTTAGTTTATTTCTAATGAGGGTTATAGGCACTCCTGAGATCTAACTTGGTAAAATATTTGGCTCATTTAATTGTTCTGAGGCCGCCAGGACTAGGGGAAGGGGATGAGGGTAGGTCTAAGTGATCTTAATACAGAGATGTAAACCACCATCTTCTTTATGAAAAAGAAACTAGAAGCTACAGCAGAGGTTGAGGGTCAAACGAACCCCTGTGCTGGGGCTTCTTGAATATATGTGTCCATGGCCTTTTCTTCTTCCTGGGTTAAGGGATATATTCTAGCTTCTGGTAAAACAGGGTTTTCTACTCACTCAGTGGCACAATCATCTGATCTGTGTGGATCAGCATTGTTTTTGTTAAAGGTCTCTGTAAGGTCTGTGTATTCAGTGGGGATATTAACCTTGTTATCAGCATTAGGGCTCTCTACTGAGGTTGACAGGACTGATACTGAGGGCTGTGTAATACACGATTGGAGGCAAAAGTCAGACCACTTGAGTATAGTGTGATCGGGCCAAGAAATAGAAGGACTGTGCTTCTCTAGCCAAGGGAGCCCTAGAATATGTTCAAATTCTGAATGTTCAAGCATTAAAACAGACACCGTTTCTTTGTGGAGAGCCCTGGTTTTCAGAGGAATGGGTTTGGTCACTTTGGATATGGTTCCAACTACAACTTCTCCTGTTGATGTTGGCCCAGTAGTTGCTCTTGTTCAGCCAAAGCCTTTTGAAAAGCCTTAAGATCCACCGTCTGCATGTCAGGCGAGGTATTCTGTAACATTCCAACAAGAGTCAGACGCTTGTGGTCAGAAAACACAATTGAGGCTTTACTGTTAGAATCAAAATCCAAGTTCAAGGTCACAAAAGAGGCAGGGGTCAACTCCAAAGGGAGCAGCAAATACAAACAGATGATCATCACCAGGGCCAAACAATCCAAGAGGGTTAAGCAAAATGTCAGTGTCGAGGAAAAAAGGCAAAAAGGTCAAAAACAGGAGATAAACAAGAAAGGCAAACAGTCCAAATGGGAAAGGCAAAAGGAAGAGTCAATAAACTGAAAGCAATGGTCAGAAACAGTACAAAGGCAAGTAGTAGAACGCTCAGTGGATCAGAAATGATACAACACCTCACAATCAGCTATGCTGTCACTTTCCTTACATTTTAGGCCAGGTTCTCTAGAAGTTCTGCGGGTCAGTATGTCTGGAAACTTTGTCTGGACCAGCTTCTCAGTCTCAGTGATTCCCTCAGAGTTGGTGTCTTGACATTCTCTCTGGGGTGGTTTCTCTAGAGACACTCTCTGGGCCTTCTATTTCAGACCAATGGTTCTCAAACTGTTTCTTTTTCATTTTTTCAGTTTTGGTCAGTTTCTCCTGGCTCTCCGTGGATCAATGTCTCTAGACCCTATTGGTCACTTTCTCTAGAGTTGATCTAGTTCAGTGTCTTTCTACTCTAGCTTGGTCATTTTCTCTAGAATCTCTCTGGATCACCTTTTTAGACTCTTTAGATTTCCACTAGGCCCTCTCTGAACCATTGTATGTAGGAGAGGTCTGTGCTCATGAAGTGGGGGGGAGGGGGTTGGTGTGCTTTCTGCTGTTATCAAAGACATGGGTTTGTAACCTATTGATTTCAGTTCATGTGGAACAGTGTTTGGCTGCAGGGAGCGGGGAGGTAAACCATCAGTGCACACACAAACACACTTTAAGACTCTTACTGAAATACCCTGAGTGTTTTCAGTGGTTTAAACTCCACAGTCTGGTGCCTGACAAAATCACCTTCAACCCTCAGAAGCTGCACTTACCAACACTGATAGCAAAAGCCTGTTTTGCTTTTTTATTCATTATTTCTGACTCGTTGAAATACGTGGAGAAACGGTGTACAGATCCCATACCACATTAGCATTTGTAAGTATTTCCAAGTTATTTTTTGTCTTTGTTTTATTTTGAAACAAGCAGAAAAAGGACATGATCTCATTGATGTGAAGCCCCAAGGACCAAAAGCTACTTTAACTCTAATATCACCCCCTTGTGGAGCATCTTCAGCCTGCTTAATATGAAATGTAGTAAATATGTAAGTGACTAGATGAGCCAGATGAGGTGCTTCACACATAATTATGCAAATGTAATTCATTGTATAATTATATCCAGTCATAAGCAAATGTTTGGGTAACAATATGCATTATATGTACCCTTTGCAAAACTTCTGCAATACAGTGTCCCTCAAGCGCCCTCAAGCAGGGAGATATGAAAACACAGACTTACATTACGTTCATCAGCTGAATTCTATTCATCATAGTACCCAAGTAAAAAAGGGTCATTACCTAACTGCTTATTTTGCTTAAACAGTTTGTTTTTTACAGTAGACTAGTTGCACTGCATGTTCATAATGTCATAATGTCAGAGTCAGAGGTTATGCAGGGCCATGGAGTACCAACAGCCAGAGGCTTGTGGGGCCTTAATCCGGCCTTGTAAACCTATGAGGTGGAACATGACGAATAACATATTGGCCAGAAAGACCCTTTAAGGGTTAAGAGATAAGCAGATTTTAAGAATACGCTTAGCAACCTATTTCATTTTACATGTGTAACTAGGTTAGAAGCTATTAATAATGGCTGTAAGGTGACAGTCTTATTGGAGGTCAGTTCGGTCCAGTTTGCGAGGCGTGGGTTGGAGAAGGAGAAGTCGCTGGCCCTGCAGACTGTGTGCTAATGAACAAGGCTGTGATACTGGACCAAGGTGTTCCTGTGAGCCGTATTTTATCACATCTGTTTTAATTGTCCAGCCTTTCTGATCTATTTATGAATGCTGAGATCAAGGGTGCTCTGGTCAGCCGCTGTCTCTCCTCATAACGACTAATCTACTGCACGTAATGAGCCATTCATACAGCACCGTCTTAACTGCCGTCAGCTCCATAAATATTCGGACACCTGACAAAAGTTGACGAAGTTGGCGCACCACTTTCAGACGGAACTGAAAGTGACCTTTACATGTGAGTCAAATCCTCACGAGCAACTTGTACTTAATGGTCATTTCTGGATATAAATATGTATCTAAGTAATTGCTGCTTTGTTTATGTGCACTGGTGCATTAAAATGATTCTTATTCTCACTATGATCTCCCCCCAGGGTAGTTTTAGAGCACATTAACAATATCTAAATGCTGAACTGGAACAAAAGTGGAACAAAGAGCCCACAAAGCACAATTATTCCTCTGTACTGTGACGCTGACATTGACTTAATAATTGGATTCAAGCCCCACTCTGAATCATTCATCTAGAGCAGCTATTGATGCTGAAGTTCAGTGTGAAGTGTGCACATCTGCTGCTGAAAGAGTTCCTTCATAAGCATCTCTGGAAAGCTGATTATTGTCCTGTTTATTTTCTCTCTTAACGCCATCGATCTCTGCCTGAGGCCCCTGAGGTCTCCTCAGAGTGAAGCATTGGAAAAGCTCAACTTTTAAAAGGGCTTTTCATATTTGAGGGTTTTTGGATTTGCAGAAATCGGCTGTCAGAGATTTTCAGGGCTCTTCCTTCGGTTCAGGTCAGGTTGGCTGAAAGTGGTAACAATTAACTGCACATTAAATGTGGCCTTGGATCTCGTGGGTGGAAAAGCTGTTTATTTTACGATGCTGAGCGTCTTCCTTTCCTCTTCACGTGCAGGTTAACGGCAATAAAAGTGAAAAGCTGAAATCCTGTAAAGCTGCGTGAAGCCCAGCGTGCGATAAGAAGTGGACTTTGCTCCCTTCCTCTTTTTAGATTTTCATTCATATTCAGGGAACAAAGTCTATTTTATTTAACATGCGTTCGTGTGCATCATCCATAACACACACACACACACAAATACACACACACACACACACCATCATCCATAACACACGCACACACACAAATACACACACACACACACCATCATCCATAACACACACACACACACACAAATACACACACACACACACACACCATCATCCATAACACACACACACACAAATACACACACACACACACACACCATCATCCATAACACACACACACAAACACACACACACACCATCATCCATAACACACACACATATACACAAATACACACACACACACACACACATACACACCATCATCCATAACACACACACACACACAAATACACACACACACACACACCATCATCCATAACACACACACACACACAAATACACACACACACACACCATCATCCATAACACACACACACACACAAATACACACACACACACACACACCATCATCCATAACACACACACACACAAATACACACACACACACACACACACCATCATCCATAACACACACACACAAACACACACACACACCATCATCCATAACACACACACATATACACAAATACACACACACACACACACCATCATCCATAACACACACACACACAAATACACACACACACACACACCATCATCCATAACACACACACACACAAATACACACACACACACCATCATCCATAACACACACACACACACAAATACACACACACACACACACCATCATCCATAACACACACACACACAAATACACACACACACACACACACACCATCATCCATAACACACACACACAAACACACACACACACCATCATCCATAACACACACACATATACACAAATACACACACACACACACACACACATACACACCATCATCCATAACACACACACACACAAATACACACACACACACACACACACCATCATCCATAACACACACACACACAAATACACACACACACACACACCATCATCCATAACACACACACACAAACACACACACACACCATCATCCATAACACACACACATATACACAAATACACACACACACACACACACACACACACCATCATCCATAACACACACACACACACACACACACCATCATCCATAACACACACACACACAAATACACACACACACACACACCATCATCCATAACACACACACACAAACACACACACACACCATCATCCATAACACACACACATATACACAAATACACACACACACACACACACACATACACACCATCATCCATAACACACACACACACAAATACACACACACACACACACACACCATCATCCATAACACACACACACAAACACACACACACACCATCATCCATAACACACACACATATACACAAATACACACACACACACACATACACACCATCATCCATAACACACACACACACACAAATACACACACACACACACATATACACACACACACACACACCATCATCCATAACACACACACACACAAATACACACACACACACACACACACCATCATCCATAACACACACACACAAACACACACACACCATCATCCATAACACACACACATATACACAAATACACACACACACACACACATACACACCATCATCCATAACACACACACACACACACATACACACACACACACACACACACCATCATCCATAACACACACACACACACACACACACCATCATCCATAACACACACACATATACACAAATACACACACACACACACACCATCATCCATAACACACACACACCCATACACCATCATCCATAACACACACACACCCATACACCATCATCCATTTATAATTTTTAAATTTTTATTTGTCAGATCATCGATCTTTAACTCCATCTGTTATCTTTTATAACATCTGTACATAGCTCTCCATGTCATAACATCTGTCAGTACCTCCATCTGCCATAACATTGATCCATAACTCTCAATCTGCTATAACATCTGTCCATAACTCTCAATCCGCTATAACATCTGTCCATAATTATCCATCTATCATAATATCAACTATAATTCTCAATCTGTCACATCTGTCTATAACTCTTATCTGTACCTCTCAATGCGCAATAACATTTGTCTCAATTTGTATATATATATATATATATAAATAACTTCTGCTCTGTGTTTGTGTGGTTTTGCAGCTGTGATCTGTGAGGAACTGAGCAGTGACACTGTTTTATTGCTCTTGGCTCTGCACTGCAGCCGACACACTGGAATTGGGAATTGAAATGAAACAGTAACTGTGAAAAAGCACAGTTGTTTCTTGTGTATTGTTGCATCATTATTTTGTGCCCAAGGAAACACCCAAAGGTCTACAGGTGACTGTAAATGTGACATTTGCATTAGGAACAAAGAAAAGTCAATGTCTTTAAAGCACACCATCACAATGGAAAATATATTGTTATATTTGTCAAACAGCAAAAACAAAGCTCTGTGGTCTATTGTTAAAAAGCAATACAGCATTGATTAGCAATAACTCCTGAAGAAAAACTGCTGAACTGGTCGAGAACACAATCCAGGACACAGACGGAGATTCATCAGAGATGACCATAAACAGAAGAAACACCAGCAGAAAGTCACAATAAACAAACCGCTGATAAACCTCAAGAACAGAAGGAGACTGTTTGCTAAAAACGGCCTAAAGGCCTGCGGAGATACAGACAGATGTCACAGCAGATTGAGAGTTATGAACAGATATTACAAAACATTGACAGATGCTAAGACAAATGAGAATTATAGGTCATATAGATTCTGACAGATTCATGGATATAGACAGATGATATGTCAGACTGAATTATGCTTTAGTTGCATCCTATAGCAAGGCCCTAGCAACACCCTAGCAACCACTTGGGATACTACAGCAGCAGCCTAGAGACATCTTAGCAACCATCTGGAGTACCATATCAAACTGCATAACACCTTAGCAGCCACTTGGGATATCATAACTATCAGCCTAGCAACACCTTAGCAACTACTGGGGAGGCCACATCAGTGGCTTAGCAACATCTTAGCAACCATCTGGGATACCACAATAGACAGCCTAGCAGCACCTTAGCCACCACCTGGGATTCTACAGCAATAGCCTAGCAACACCTTTGCAACCACTAGGGATACAATAGCAATGGCCTAGCAACATCTAAGCAACCATTTGGGACATCGTAACTATAGCCTAACAGCACCATAGCAACCACTTGGGATCCCAGATCAACAGCCTAGCAAGACTTTAGCAACCTAGCAACCACCTGGGACACCATAACTATGGCCTCACAGCACCTTAGCAATCACCTGGGATACAACAGCAAACAGCATAGCAATACTTTAGCAACCACTTGGGACATCTGGTATACCATAGCAACACCCTAACAACACCTTAGCAACTATCGGGGACAACATATCTATGGCTTAAAAGCACATTACCAACCACCTGGTATACCACAGCAAACAACCTAGCAAAACCTTAGCAACCATCTGGAACTGCATAAGTACAGACTAACAGCACCTTAACAACCACCTGGTATAGCATAACAAAGAGCGTGGTAGCACCTTAGCAATGACTGGGCATACCATAACCATAGCCTAGAAAAACCTTACCAACCACCTGGAATACCCTAGCAACAGCCTAGCAACATCTTAGGAACCACCTGGAATACCACAGAAACAGCATAACAACACCATAGCAGCCACCTGGGATACCATAACTTCAGCCTAGCCATACCATAGCAACCACCTGGGATAGCATAACAAAGAGCATAGTAGCACCTTAGCAATGACTATAATACCATATACCATATATAATACCAAATACCATAACCATAGCCTAGCCATACCATAGCAACCACCTGGGATACCACAGCAAAAGCCTAGCAACATCTTAGGAATCACCTGGAATACCACAGCAAGCAACATAACAATACAGTAGCAACCACCACCTGGGATAGCATAAATTCAGCCTAGCCATACCATAGCAACCACTTGGGATACCATAGCAACACCCTAGCACCCAACACCTAACACCCAACATCTTAGGACTCACTTGGGATACCACAGCAAACAGCATAGCAACACCTTAGCAACCATGTGGGACACCATAACTACACCATAACAGCACCACAACAACCATCTGGGATTCCATAGCAAAAGCTTTGGCAAGCCAAATTAAAGTTTGTTCACTTTCTCCTCCCAGTTTATTGATTTGGTTCAGTTGTCCAGGTACTTTTATGCTGGAGTACAGAGCCCACAAATGAACTGGCCAGTCCACTGTCCAGTTACGTGTGCCCTGTATGTCCTCCTGTTGTGTTCAGTTTAAGAGGTGCACACAAGCGGCAGACGCTGATTCACAGCAGATTCAATAGAGCTTTAATGCTTAACTGGACTGATGTCCTCTCAGCAGTGTGGAAGTGGTTCCTCACAGCGATGAGTCCCTAAAGCACGGCGCTCCTCGCTCCTCTGCTTCAGGAGGTTTAAACAGCATACATGAAACTGCCTTCAGCTCATTAGAGTGTTAATAAATACATAATCATATTCATATCACCTCCTTTTATCTGCTTTTTGACATTAAGGAACATTCAAAAGTACTTTTAAGCAGATCTTCTGAGCAAAATGCGTAAATTTACCTTGATTTGGTTTTAATGAAAGAAAATGAATGAAGATCAAACGCATTTAGATGTTTTGTATAATCTTTCAAGTTTTTTGGGACCATCAATAAGTTGTTATGTTATACTGTAATGATCTAATATATATATATATATATATATATATATACTTTTTTTGTTGTTAAATCAGCTTTTTCCAAATACTAGACATTCTGAATATGAATTTTATAAGAATGTCATTACAGAAGTAAAATTTTAAAAGGAAAAGATCCAAAACTAGAATAAAAGCTTCAGCTGCATGCAAAGGTTTGCACCCTGATCAGGTCACACATGTTGATTTTCTAAGTGAAAAAGAAATAAACACATCCTCTTATTTAATTTCTAGATAGATGTCATAACTGGATCAAGATCGTCTGGCAGAACAGAAATATACCATCAGGAGAAGACTGAGTTATATATTCATATAAAAGCATTTATCCAGGATTAAATGAAGATCCTGATTTCAGTCCATTCCTATAGGCATGTGATGAGAATGGCGCCCTCTAGCGTTTGGCTTATGGGTACTGACCTTGTGACTGTTGACCATTTACATTTACATTTATGGCATTTGGCTGACGCTCTTATACAGAGCGACTTACAATTTGATCATTTTATACAGGGAGGCCAAGGCGGTGTTGGGAGTCTTGCCCAAGGACTCTTATTGGTATAGTGTAGGGTGCTTGCCCTGGGATTGAACCCCAGTCTACAGCATAGAAGGCAAAGGTGTTACCCACTACACTAACCAACCGATAACATATTGATAACATATAATTGTTTTGCATTGTTGTATGTAACTTTCTTCATGTTTGTTGCCACGGCTTTACACTTTTGTCTTTAGATGTCATAACAGATTGAGACAGATGTTATGAAAGACTGAGTTATAGACAGATGTTATGAAAGATGGAGAGATATAGACAGATGTTATGAAAGATGGAGAGTTATAGGCAGATCTTATGAAAGATGGAGAGATATAGACAGATGTTATGAAAGATGGAGAGATATAGACAGATGTTATGAAAGATGGAGAGATACAGACAGATGTTATGAAAGATGGAGAGTTATAGACAGATGTTATGATTGTGAGTTATAGACAGATGTTATGAAAGATGGAGAGATATAGACAGATGTTATGAAAGATGGAGAGATATAGACAGATGTTATGAAAGATGGAGAGATACAGACAGATGTTATGAAAGATGGAGAGTTATAGACATGTTATGAAAGATGGAGATATATAGACAGATGTTATGAAAGATGGAGAGATATAGACAGATTTTATGAAAGACTGAGTTATAGACAGATGTTATGAAAGATGGAGAGATATAGACAGATGTTATGAAAGATGGAGAGATATAGACAGATTTTATGAAAGACTGAGTTATAGACAGATGTTATGAAAGATGGAGAGATATAGGCAGATGTTATGAAAGATTGAGAGTTATAGACAGATGTTATGAAAGACTGAGTTATAGACAGATGTTATGAAAGATGGAGAGATATAGACAGATGTTATGAAAGATGGAGAGATATAGACAGATTTTATGAAAGACTGAGTTATAGACAGATGTTATGAAAGATGGAGAGATATAGGCAGATGTTATGAAAGATTGAGAGTTATAGACAGATGTTATGAAAGACTGAGTTATAGACAGATGTTATGAAAGATGGAGAGATATAGACAGATGTTATGAAAGATGGAGAGATATAGACAGATTTTATGAAAGACTGAGTTATAGACAGATGTTATGAAAGATGGAGAGATATAGGCAGATGTTATGAAAGATTGAGAGTTATAGACAGATGTTACGAAAGATTGAGCGATATAGACAGATGTTATGAAAAACAGCTTTAGGCAGATGTCATAAGAGGCAGTTATAGACAGATGTTATGAAAGATGGAGAGATATAGACAGATGTTATGAAAGACAGCTTTAGGCAGATGTCATAAGAGGCAGTTATAGACAGATGTTATGAAAGATTGAGAGTTATAGACTGATGTTATGAAAGAATGAGAGGCAGATGTTCTGAAAGGCAGTTAGAGGCTGATATTATGACCGATTTTAAGTTTAAGTTTTAAGTTAGACAGATGTTATGAAAGACTGAGAGTTTCAGATGGATGTAATATGGATGTCTATATAACATTTTATGCAGATTTTAATGCATAACAGTGATTTATTTGCTGAACTGAAAATCTTGGAAAACAAATGAGGCATGTGCTCAAGTTTCAGTTGCTCCACTGGTGTTATTTTTTGTGAAGTTTCAGAGCTTTTTGAACTCATTAGGCCTTAATCCATCTCAGTTGTAGACAATTCCAGCTTAATAAATGATGTAACCCTTTAAAACTCCTCAAGATGATGTGTTTACACTCCACACCCAATTGATCATCTAAGCAGCTTAGTGAGAATCTAAAATTAAAGACTGTTACAAAGCAAAAGAAGAGTGTAAAGGACATTTAAACACTTCCTATCTTTTCATTTTTACTGTCCAAAATGACAGAAGTTGATGAGACCTGTCGAAGTCTGGAAAAGACCTGGAAGACCAAGAACCATCTCTCAAACTGCTCATAGACTGGCCAGGTATGCAAAGCAAAACCCCCACATCACTGCCAAAGACCTTCAGGAAGATATGGCTGGCAAAAGAATAGTGATGGACCGGTCCAGTGTAGATCTTCAGAAGGTAACTCTAACTGTGATCTCATCACAATAGCCAGTATCTAAATTACACATCCCTTAACTAAACAAGAAATCAAGTTCTATGTTTCGATGAAAAAGATTCAACTTTTTATCCACAATCACAGAATATGCGTTTGGCGAAAAAACAGGGCAAGCATTTGATGAAAGGAACACCTTGCCAACTGTTAAGAATGTAGGCAGATTTGTCATCTATTGTTTTTGTGTGGCAGAAACTGAAGTAGAAAAGTCGTTGAATATTACAACAAGGCATTAATACATCAAAATGAACCTTGCCGAAACAAGATTGAGGTTCAGGGATGGCCCAGATTTGAATATATAATGTGCCAACCTTCACATGTATCTGATCACACCGGCGTGATCAAATCACATAGCTGGTTCAAGACATCACAGCATAAGATCAACATCATGTTGAGCACTGCTGTCAACTTCAAGTTCTGTTACGTTTAGACATTGTATAAAAATATGCAAAACGGGACGGGCTGGCATTGCATTGATCGTTCGTTTATCCTAATATCTTTGTCATGTGGCAAAACAATTATTTTCTAAATCATTTTTATATGTGCTTTGTGTGTTTTTGGGATACAATATTTTCATAAATATGTTGATGCAAAGTGAAAAAATAATTGCTGAAAGAAAGCATACCAAACACTGGCAGGGTAAACGTATTTAAATGTGGTATATAAAGGCAGAAATCAAAAGTACTCTAAAACCAAAATACCTCAAGATGATGCGACCCTCATTAGTCCCAGGACAGGGAAATTTCACCTCCTCGTTTCAACCCATCAGTGCAGTCAAACACCACATTCACACTAGTGAAGGCACACACTAGGGCAGGGGTCTTTAATTAAAATTCAGTAAGGTCCAGTTAGAGAAAATATCCTCAAGCAAAGGTGCCATATACTGTTTACTGAAGTAGCCTAGGAGGAATATCAACATCTTATACAGTCAACAACTGAATATCAAATCAAGGAAAGTCCAGTTCAGTCAGATTTCAACAACATTTATCACCAGTTTTCTCTTTTTAGATCACGGCATATGAAATAATTTCCCTCTGACTCACTCTGGCATCATGTATGATATTTACAATCGAGGCTAGAAAAGTTACTAAATAATTCAATATTTGTCCATAGTTTATCGGTTTTTGGTCCAGGTCCAAACTGGACAGCATCAGGGTCCAGACTCGGACCGTGGTCCGCCTATTAGTGACTTCTGCATTACTTGGCCAGAGCAGTAGGCAGCCCTATCCACAGTGCCCAGGGAGCAGTTAGGTGTCTTGCTCAAGGGCACTTCAGTCACATACTGTCGGCTCAGGGGATCAAACCGGCGACCTTCCAGAACAAGGCTGGTTCCCTAACCTCCAGCCCACGACTGCCCCCAAGACTCACAAGGGTTAAGCGGGACGTGTGTGCAGGACAACCTGAAAAGCGAGACTGTAGGCCGGCTAACAAGAAATGTCTGGAGGCCGCAATTTCAGCCAAGCCAATTAAGTAAGTGATACTTTTTTGATCCCACAACCAGGAAATTCCACATCTGCATTTAACCCATCCGTGAAGTGAAACACCACATACACACTAGTGAACACACACACTAGGGGGCAGTGAGCACACTTGCCCAGAGCGGTGGGCAGCCCTATCCACGGCGCCCGGGGAGCAGTTGGGAGTTAGGTGTCTTGCTCAAGGACACCACCCTGGGGATCGAACCGGCAACCTTCCGGTCACAGGGCCAGCTCCCTAACCTCCAGCCCACGACTGCCCCCCCAAGCGTGACCAAACGAACGCACACAGCATATTATTCATTTTATTTATTGCAATATGTGAAATACACCAGATAACGTGGTAATCTGCCAATGCTGTGCAGAGGTGGTGATTAAAAATAAATAAATAAATAAATAAAAGTGCAACTTGACCAGGGGCGCCAAAACTTTTCCACACACACTGTATATTAAGTTACCGTTTTGCTAGATACCAGGCTTTTGGTTCTACAGTGGTATTTTATGTAATAAACTTTGTTCGTGTGAAAACGTGTGTAATATAATATAATATAACATAATTGCTGTTGTCAGAACAAAACCTTGTATATACTTGTAAATACTAGGATTTGTTCCAACAACAGCGTAAAAACAGGTTAATGAAGTGAATTAAATGACTTCCTTTTGTCAATGTAGATAACGCACACACACACACACACACACACACACACACACAGACACACAGACTGTGCCCCTGAGTGTGTGTAAAGATAAGAATCACGGTGTGGATAATCTGAGATTAGACGCATTAAGATATAAAAGAATAAACACAGACGTGTTTACCGTACATGCATTAAACACCGCAGAGACGAAGAACAGCAGCAGCATTTCTCACTCCTGATCCAGCGATTCACCTGCATCTGTATTTTTAAAATATTAAAACACTTCTTTTTGTTGTTTCTGATGTTTGATACTCTGCTGGAGACGATTTCTCTCTCCACACTTTAGATAACACAACAAAGGGCCAGAGGAGACGGGAGGCTGAGGAAAGGTAGAAAAGCGCTTTAGAAAATAAGCACAAAGCAGCAAAGACAAACGCAGGCAGAGAGTTTAGAGCCGCGCTGTAATTAGCACGCTCTGTTCTCTTTTCAACAAATATGTAAAAGCGAGGAGAAAAAACCCAACAGGCTAATCTGCTCTGGTGGGACTTGGCGCTTTCATTTCTGTACGGTGTTATCTGCCTCCTATTGTCTGAGCTCTCGGCTTTATCAGTAACTCACTAAAAACACATCAATGAGTCACTCATTAAACCAGAGTGCGCTTTCAAACAGGTGAGTGGGGAGATTCGCTGTCCTCCACCAACAAGGCTTACATTTAGACAATCAGCTTTCAGTTAATAAATGATATTATAGCTGTGAAGAATGACTCAGTAGCTGAACGGTGAAGTAAACCGGCTACTTAAATGAGATTTTTCTGAAAAGGATTCATCGCTCTGTGTTTGAGATGTAATCAGAGTGATTCAGAGGGGTCTGGGGTGAAATGGCGGTGATAGGAACCAGGAGGCACCATGACTACAACACACATATAGTCGCATTATTAAGCTGTGGCAGGCATAAAACCTCGTATCTCAATTTTTGTCATTTTTCACTTTTTGGCCTAATTTGAAAAAGCCTGTTCTCCTTTATATTGGCTGGGAATTTCATGGTGAACCGACCAAAAGAAATGGCTCACAATTACTCTTAAAGACGTCTGGTTCCATTGACTTACATGAAAAATAAAGTCGGTTTTTCCTTCCTCCTGTAAAGTTACCGTTTTGGAGGTACAAGGTTTTGTTCCCGCGGCAGAGATTTACTGTTGAAAATCTCCAGTGAACCTACACGTGTCTGATTTTTTATATGCAGCTCATTCTACTGAACTGGTTCAGAGGTCAAAACCCATTATGGACGTTTAACTGACTCGGACTTTAGACTAAGCTCTTTCACTATGAGTGACCCTGTGCTGTAATCATCTTTGTTTTATTCAAATAAACGATGGGACATTACATTTTAACTAACAATGCAATTATAACACTACCCAAACGTTGCCAAATGTTTCAGTAGGGACTGTTTGGGTGACAATTTTAGTTCATTTCGAGCAGAACTTAAAAATGCTAGCCAGGACATGTCCAGCAAACACAGTAGTGCATATATGAAATGATCATATTTTTAATGTTGTTTTTCAGACATTGAGACACATTTTACTTTAAAATATTGGGACCTAACTGCTCACCATGTGGCCATGAGGGACAGGGATGCAGCTTCACTTCTTGCTCTGAAATGCAGGGGTGTGGCTAGAATAAGGCCCCACCCACAGGCTAAAACTTTGTGTTTTGGCGCAGTTTTAAAAAGGATGGTTCTTCAAGGGTTCCTTAGAAAAGAAAATAATTTTCTATAGAACCATGTACAAGAACCCATTACATGATTAAAGGGTTTTTAGCATCATGAAAGGTTCTTCAGGCTGATGGAGAATGTGCAGTAGATGGTTTTATTTAGGAACATTTTTGAAAATGGTTCTAAATAGCACTAATAAGCATTCTTCCATTGTTACAAGCCAAAGAACCCCTTTTTGGTACTATATAGAACCCTTTTTGCTAAGAGTGTAGTGATCAAAATGTGAAAACATATTTTTTTTTAATTAAAAAATTAAACTCATGTTAAATCGAAATTTGTCAACTTCACTTTAAAAGAAAAAAATTTAAGTTACTTTTGAAAGCTTTTCGAAAATGTATGGTTATGGTTTGGGAAAGACACCCCCCAAAAGAAACCCTATAAATGATGACTTTGTATATTTTTAGCTTATTACTGTCTCTATTATTGTTTTGGGTTTACTATTGTTTGGGTTCTACTATTAGATTACAGCCATTAAAATCAAACACAATAAAGCCCTTAAGCTCATTTCCACTGTGGTCTTCAACTTTAGATGAACTTTTCCATACAGCTGATAAGTAATAATCCCTAGAATGTAACAAGCATGGGAATTTCAAGACATCCCACAATACGTCGATCTACCTTTAAGATCAAGTTAGTTCATAACATCACTAGCTGTCTTTGGGGGACCCATCAGATCTTAAAACCTTAAGAAAAGGTGTGAAATGACTCACGTAGCAGTAAAAATATAAGCTTCTGAAAAACAACCCGAGGTTTTATTAATATAGTGTCTCAAAGTCACTTTACAGATCAACAACAGAACATGTGGAGGGGCAGGACATTGGATATTACAGCAGGAATTAGGATAAAGCAATAATAAGACCACCATTCAGCAGAAAAGAAAAGAAAACACACCTATGAGGGACAAATAACACACAATGCAGGGAAGATAGAGCAAAATAACACCATTCAACTAAACGACAGCAGGATGATTGACAGGACTGAGGAAGGGTGTCTTTAAGTGGGGTTTGATGGTCAAGATGTTATAGAAGTTCTTTGAAAGTTATTGACTGCAACACTGAAATATCTGCTGACCACAGAAAAGAGTAGAAACTTTGAAAGGCTTGAATTAAAGACTTTAATTTTTCCACATTCAAAAATTTCCATTTTATTTCTCTCCCTGAGATTCACGTCGAACATCTCTGCAGTTTTATAAACCAAAAACAGTCAGAATTCATTTTAATGTGACCTCTTTTGATCTTAAACATGCTGCTTTTGTTTCTGTGCCTTTAAGAAAAAAATATGCAAATGATCTTTTTTCCGATTGCCTCATTTAAAAAGCAGTCAGGCTCAAACGCTGCTTATAACTTCTGTGCGAGTGGGCGGGGCTAAACTGATGGAGGCTGAATAGCAGGATGATCGTGAGAACAACTTTAACAAAACTTACAGGCTCTTTCATTTAAACACAAAGTGGCAAAATTTTGGTTTTCCATGGTGCAAAGTTTCAGGAGCGACACTACAAGTGAATTAGGGTCAATACTTTAGATGTAACAATGAACTTTTGCCAGTTTTAGTCTCCTAGACTCCTTTCCTAGTTAAAGTTTGGCAAAAAAAAAAAAACATTTAGATATGCAAATGAGATGGTATCTACTTAAATATGCATACATTTGCATGTTTTTAAAACTGAAGAATTTAGCCTTTGAATATGATACTAAAATGTGTTGTCCACTGTGAAGACACTTTACAGGGAAAATTTTTCAGACAGATTATTAAAATGTATTGTTTTACTGTTTAATTAAGAAAACACTTCACTGATGTCATGAAATGTTTTTTTTTAGGTAGTACAAAATCATAAATTCAGCCACAATTAATGTCTTAGGGAATAATATCTGTAATAATATTCAGAATAGAGTTGGGAATGAACATACTGCTGCTGTCAGAACAAAACCTCGTATCTCCAACATGGTAACTTTACAGGAGAAGGAAAAAACGACTTTACTTTTAATGTAAGTCAATGGAACCCGAATTTTTTACAAGTCATTTTGGGCCGTTTCTTTTGGCCCATTCATCATGAAATTTACAAACAATGTAAAAAACCACAGGCATTTTCAGATTATGTCAAAAAATGAAAAATGACAAAAGAATGAAGATATGAAGTTTTGTTCAGCGATACGTTTTCTTTAATATAACGGAAATTTTTATTTGGATATTTTATTTAGATTCTTTAGAGAAATATATGATGTGTTTGTGATGCGTGTGGGCGGAGCTAAGCCTCATTAAAGATGCTAATATTTAGAAAATACTGTTCTACACAAACGGACATGAATTGACAAAGTGTGCTGCAATAAACCTTCTTTTTACATTTTTATGACTGCAGCTGAAAAGAAGGCAAAAAAGTCCAAAAATCTGAAAAATTGATGGACCAAAATTTCTGCCTGTGGCATATGAAGCCATGACTCTAACAGCTGGAATTACAGAACGTAAGTAAACACCAGAGAGAGAATCAAGCCGAATAACCAAAAGTGAACTGAAGTGGAGCTCAGGGAAAAGTAGACGACTCATAAATATTAGCCAAAGTATTATCTTTGAAAAATCTCCCAAAAAAGCGCAAATCAAAACTTGACTGAATAAACGGAGCCGGTTTTTTACCCACCTCTCTATAAAACCAGCGACATGAGCGTGTGTAAATAATTCAGACGAAGACTGGAGAGCTCAATTCTGAGAAATTATTATAATATGGAGTTTTGAGTGCTGTAAAACGGCACTTATGGGGCTGAAAAGTGACATTAGCGCTTTCCTGCGTTTCTGCCTCTGACAGACGGTTAAAAGTTCTCTCTGATCATCGCAAAAAAGCTTTAATCTCTCACCATGGAGCTGTTGCTGGTGTTCCTCATGAATAATTGATTCCTCCTGAATGTTCATTAAGCCACGCTGCTGCGTCTGCACATACCGACTAGCGCGGCAGCCACGACCACGCGGGCGAAACGTTCCGATTAATAATGGAGATCAGGTTAAAGTTACATAAAAGTCCATTAAAGTTACATAACAGGTAATGCAGGCCGGCTTTTTTATCTGGAGAGGAGTGGGAAGTCTTTTATTATAGATATACAGAATCTTTTTGCACTATTAACATATACGAGCTATGAGGTTTTCACAGGACGCTGACGGAGTGTTAGCTTTGCCTCGGTTTGGGTCAGTGACGATGTCTTGTCAACTTCCACCATAATAAACTTTACAGCTTTGTCAGGCGGTCATCATCGACCAATCCTTGGTTGAAGAGTCCGTCTTTCCCCCTGATACTTTCACACAGGATTCCGTTTCCTCTTCCTGCCTCCTCCTCATCCGCAGACTTCTTAGATCTGCAAGTAGATCATCATTAAGGCCTCAGTATTTATCCAAAAATATCAAAACAGCTCTGCTAATTATTCACTATGGCTAATTTACGGTGCTCTGTTGTTGACATAGGTGGTCAATCTCCTTAAGAAAGCACTGACCAATAGAATGGGACACTCTGGAGCAGGTCACCGAATGCCGAGACCAGAGGGCTATAAAGCACCCCGGCATTGAGCTGTGGAGCAGGGGAATATCATATTCATATTCATATCTGGAGTGATGGCGCGCCAATACCTTTGGGATGAGCTGGAGATCCAGAACTGATGATCCAACATCAGTACCTGACCTGCTCAATCAAATCCTCGCAGCAATGTTCACATATTTAGTGTAAACCTTCCCAGAAGAGTAGAAGCTGTTACTCCAGCAAAGTGGGGTCAATCTCCCTACTAATACCCTTTATTTAAGAAGAAACGCTGGGCCAGTAGGTGTCCACAAACCTTTGGTGAATTTTCTGTGAGCTGATATGTTTCCTATCACTGTATAAAAGAAGCTCCATGCTGCCTGTATTGTTGGATGCACTGGGAAATTTACAATCAGATCAGATCTGCTCTAGTATAATCTGGTCTGGTCTGGTGTAACCTTTTGTGATCTGATCCAGTCTGGTCTGGTCCAACCAACCTGTTGTGATCTGATCTTATCCGGTCTGGCCAGTTCTGATCTGGTCTGATTTCATCTCATCTAACCTGATCTGATCTCCTTTGGACTGGGTTGATCTGATCTGGTCTGATTTTAACCGATCTGTATGGTATGAGCCGATCTGCTTTGGTCTAGTCTGATTTGATATGATCTGGTCTGATCTGATCTGATATGCTTGGGTCTGATCTCATCTGGTCTGACCTGATAAGGTCTGGTCTGGTCTGATGTAGTCTGATCTGATAAGGTCTGGTCTGGTCTGATGTAGTCTGATCTGATAAGGTCTGGTCTGGTCTGATGTAGTCTGATCTGGTTTGGTCTGATATGATCTGATATAGTCTAGTCTGGTCTGATCTGATCTAATCTGTGCACACACACACATACTGACCGTTTCTTGTTGAGGAATGTGGAGACCAGTAGAGCTACGATGCCGGCGCACACCAGCCCCATCACCACCCCGAAGGCGATGAGCCACGGCGGAGTGTCATACTGGATGGGGGCCGCGAGGGTGGGGTTAATTCCCACAAAGTCCAGCGTCTGGTCAGTCAGCAGGAAGGCACTGTTTATACGGTGCCTGGACTTCCTGAAAGATCAGAGAAACATGGTCTGAATGTAACATGAAAAACAGAGAATTTAATTCATAACATGAATTGATTTGGACGTGAAACATCATCCACAGTCTTCAGCGTTCAACTGCTTCTCTGTAGCACCAAACACAACATTAGTGGAACCTTTTTTGCTGCATGAAGCATTTAGCCATGCAAAGAATCATTTAAACAACCAAATGATTCTTTGAGTCGTCATCAGTTCCCATTCAAATCGGTGCCTTCACTAATTAGCATGATGCTAACTGCACACCTAAACCATCCCATTGCTTCACCTCTTCAGGATCTGTAGTAGGCTTGATTATGTGGTGTCTGACTCCGTATGACTCACTGTGACCTACAAACTCGGACTAAAATCAGATCGTTTTATTGCCGGAATGATTAGAAATCAGTCGTCAGCTCAGGCGAGCGGCTGTGTTCCTACTTGATGGCGTTCTCCACCTCGGTTCTAGGCACCAGCTCGGAGGTGTTGCTTGGTTTTGTCACCACGAACACAAACGACACCCTCAAAGTCTCGTCACAGACCAGGATGTTGGAAACACTAAACAACAAACAAACATAAAATGCGTTAAACAATTAATTAAAAAAGACAATATAGTGGTTCATTTAAAACCGTGTAATAACGTCTCAAACAAATTGCTATTTATTTATTCAATATTCAATAAATATCAAAACTAGAGCAAAGATGGTTAAGATGATTTTTTTGGACCAACAACAAATTATTAAGTGATAAACACTATGACTTATATATTTATAAAAATGACCTACCTCAAAATTGGATCTTCACTTTTGAAATCTGAGTCAATTTTGACATTCAATTTATTAGAAATTCTGGACATTACATTAATTAGAACTTTAGAATGTATTATTTTTATTACAACATCATTAAAGATGTTAATTCTATTAGAACCTCATTCTGTATATTAATTTATTTAAAATGACATTTTGGATCTAGATTTTACTAAAATTTACTTCATTCTGACTATTAGTATTAGTAGAACTTCAATCTGAATATTGATTTTATTGGATATTAATTCTGCATATTCATTTTATCAGAACATCAATCTGGATAATAACTTTATTAAAACTTCATTCTTAATATTAATTCTATTAGAACTTAATTCTGAACATACATTTTGGATATAAAATTTTAACAAATGATTTAATAATAACATTTTATTAGAACTAATCTAATTTATTAGATCTTCATTCTGAATACTATTTCTATTGAACATCTTTTTTGATACTAATTTTGTTAGAACTTCATTCTGAATATCAGTTTTATTGGAATTTCATTCTGGATCTAAATTTTACTAAAACTTCATTTTGAATATTAATTGTATTAGAACCTAATTCTGGGAATTCATTTTATTGGAACTTTATTCTGGATAATAACTTTATTAGAAATTCATTCTTGAACTAAATTTTACTAAAACTTCACTATGAATATTAATTTTATTAGAACTTTATTCTGGATAATAAGTATTAGAACATTCTGTATAGTAATTTTATTAAAAATACATTCTGGATAATCCTCAATCTGGATATTTATTCTATTAGAACTTTGCTATGGGTATTCATTTTATTAGGATGTCATTCCACCAATGCATTTTATGATAACTTTCTTAACATGAAACAGATCAAATAAATGTTTTGTCTTTTTTTCAGAAATCAAGATCTTTCTTAACACCAAGGGTGCCAGTAATCCCGGAGGGCCCTGTAAAGGTCCTGAACCTCAGTCTAAACCATTAAAGGGAGCGGCTCACTGTCACAGCTGCTGCTGACGTCTGTATCTCGGAGGAATTCACTGATAAAGCTACAGCCGTAAAACAGAAGAAATGATTTTAGGGGGAAGACTTATGGAAAGTGACAGCAGTGGCTCGAGTTGCCTAGCCAGTTTATAAGCTCATGACTCATTTATTGCAAGTTATTCTCCTTCCATCCAAAGAAAGATGCGAATGCAAAGAATCACAGAAAGAATATTACTTATGTACATAAACTGTGTTAACGGCCGCAGTTTTTCTGGGCAAAATCCATTTGAATTGGAATTTTACTGTGCGTTCAAGTGAGTTTATGGGGATGCATTGACATACACACCCAGCTGAAACTGAGTTTGTTAGGTCAACTGAGGCCTGATGAGCAACAACTTGAGTCAGTGAAAGCTTTGGCATCACTGCTTCTCTTCTGTGCACAGACTCAAAAAATAAATCTCAACTGCTTCAAGTCCAGTTGCCTTCAGTGAGGCAGCTGACCACAAATGACCCAGCTCAGAAACGAGAAACTCCAACTTGCCATCAGTGTTGATTTTTCCAGACTGTAGCAAACACAGATTCCAGTAGCCAAGCTTGCAGATGTTGTGGAATGACCAGCATCAGTGCTTTGACAAATATAACTTCAGAAAAACAAAACAAAAAATGAAAAAAGCAGCTCTAGTAAAAGTAGATACTGGCTGAAGTAACTCTACCATACGTAGCTCAAGAACAAACTACTAGAAATGCTCTAGAAAACCAAGTGTAGCTCTAGCCAAAAAAATACACCCAGCGATTGTAGAAATAACAGTGACTGTAGCAAAAGCAGCTCTAGCAAATGTGACTGTAGCAAAGGCAACTCTAGCAAATGGGACTGTAGCAAAAGCAGCTCTAGCAAATGTGACTGTAGCAAAGGCAACTCTAGCAAATGGGACTGTAGCAAAAGCAGCTCTAGCAAATGTGACTGTAGCAAATGCAGCTCTAGCAAATGGGACTGTAGCAAAAGCAGCTCTAGCAAATGTGACTGTAGCAAAGGCAACTCTAGCAAATGGGACTGTAGCAAAAGCAGCTCTAGCAAATGTGACTGTAGCAAAGGCAACTCTAGCAAATGGGACTGTAGCAAAAGCAGCTCTAGCAAATGTGACTGTAGCAAATGCAGCTTTAGCAAATTTGACTGTAGCAAAAACAGCTCTAGCAAATGTGACTGTAGCAAAAACCGCTCTAGCAAATGGGACTGTAGCAAAAACAGCTCTAGCAAATGTGACTGTAGCAAAAACAGCTCTAGCAAATGGGACTGTAGCAAAAGCAGCTCTAGCAAATGGGACTGTAGCAAAAGCAGCTCTAGCAAATGGGACTGTAGCAAAAAAACATTCTATGAAGAGTATCTTTGGCAAAAGTAGCAACGAGCTAAAGTAACACTAGTAAAATGAGATACTGACTAAAGTGGCTGTAGCAAAAGTGACTGTACCAAGTGTAGCTTTAGCCAAACATATCTCATGAAAAAACATCTCCAGTAAATGTAGAAGAAGACAAAAGTAACTAATAATGGAAAGCAGAAGTAGACACTAGCATTAGAAGGTACTGGCAAAAGTCGATGCCAGCAAGAGCAATTCCAGCAAAACTACCTCTAAAAAAGCAACTCTAGCAAGTGCAGCTCCACCAAAACATGCTAACCCCTCACAAATGTAGTCCAGCTTTTACAGAAGCAGCTCCTGCAGAAAGAGTTTAATGTTTCCTTACATTCTCCTTGATCTGACATATGTGCAAAACTAAGGAAATCAAGAGGGGCCAAGTACTTTCTTCACTGTAGATCAGCTTTCATCCACCATCTTTGTTGATGTGACAGGAATTTTTAAAACATGAATCTTCCTCCTTTCTCTGCAGATCTCTGTGAGAGAAGGATATAGTCCACACTGCCAAAGTCAGGCTGGCTAATTAGCCCAGTATCCCTATGATGAAAATAATTGCATCTCACTCAAAGAACTGACCACCATGGCTCCAAACATGTGGCTGGTTTGATTCCTTCTTACCGCAAAACTAGTCAACCCGCCCAGGCGTGTCTGCCGTCTGTCTGCTGGCTGTAAAAGCTTCCATTACTCGTTAGCCACATTACCATCAGAGCTGCAGTGCTATAGAAATAGACTATAGAAATTAGCTTCAGACACCAACGTGCCACTGATAGCTTCATGTCTGATCTCAGGAGCAGAGTCGTCCCACAGATCTTCAGTGCTGGACTCGGGACGCAGTGCAGAGCGACTCTTTACTTGCTAATGTATTCCCTTCATCCTGATTCACAGGGCCCATATATCCAGGCTTGAAACAGTTGGGGATGAAACGTTCTGCAGGCTCTTATATCTGAGTCGTACGTGATGGTGGGCATATATTACAAATAGCTTCTTGTGGCCTTGTTGAGAACAGGCTCTGTTGAAGCACTGCAGACGTCATGTCTGATGCCACGAGTGCTCTTCTCCTGGGATTCCAGGGATTCTCCGGTTTGACTGGCTCTGTACTCGTGGCTCAGAATCCGTCTTCGTCTCCTGACAGCTGGGAAGAAGACAGCTCGACGTGCCTGGTGTCTTCACGATCCACTCAGCACATGGATCTGTACCTTTATTGATCACTGTGTTGCACGAGTGATCATTTGTGAGGTTCTGACAGGTTTCAGGTAGATGTTGGTCTCTGGTTTGTCTCCAGGATCTTTCCAGGTCTGATCCCAGTGCATCTGTTAATCTTCCTCATCCTGCTGGGATTATTTCTCATCCTACTTCCATCTCTTATGAAAGATTTGGAACAGTAAGAATAACCACATGGAAAGTTTTGCGAACAAACTTTAAGTTGGCTTGAAAAAGCCAGCTAATTGCACTAAAATGGTAGAAGAATATTGATGGTTGTTAAAATGTTACTAAGCAGATGCGGCAGTGTTGTAGCTCTCAGAAACTAGATGATGAAAGTAGGTATTAGCAAATGAACATAGTTGATGTCACTCTGGAAGGTCTAGATACATCACTGCCTGTTAATAAGTTGTAGTCTATGCAGGTTTCAGTTGTTAGGAATGGAAAACAGTGGCTGCAGCTCTACATCAAAACTCTTTACTGAAAGAGTTACTATAAAACTGATACATAGAAGCTTAAATAAATGTTTAATAAAATAAATGGTAAAAAATGTCAGAGTTTTAGGGGGTATTAGGGGTATTTGAGTTCCATCCGTAAATGGCTCTTCACACTAGATTTGATTGTAGGATCTGTAGGATCACGCTCTTAGAATAGCACAGCTTATGAACCCAAGGTAAATCCAATATTCCAGCCAATTCCTAATCTAGACTCTCATAGCATTTCCGTGCTGGAATTAACATGGGCTGGAGGTTAGGGAACCAGCCCTGTGACTGGAAGGTCACTGGTTCAATCCCCAGAGCCGACAGCACATGACTGAGGTGTCCTTGAGCAAGACACCTAACCCCCAATTGCTCCCTGGGCACTGCGGATTGGGCTGCCCACCGCTCTGGGCAAGTGTGCTCACTGCCCCCTAGTGTGTGTGTGTTCACTAGTGTGTATGTGGTGTTTCACTTCACGGACGGGTTAAATGCGGAGGTGGAATTTCCCCGTTTGTGGGACTAATAAGGGTCTCTTAATCACTTACACTGGAATACGGAATAGTTTGGCCAAAATTCACATTGCCACGACTTTCCTCTTACCTTACATGTGGCCAATCAGCCGAAACATGGTTGGCGTCTGAAGTTTGCTTCTTTGGTTTCTTCGGTGGAGCTACTAGGCTAAATCTTATCCCACCAATTAGCACTGTGCAGTCTTAAGGCTTAAATTTTGGCAAGCGTTTGAGTTGTTACTAATGGGTGCAGTATAAGCTTCCATTACTTGTTAGCTATATTAACCTCGTAGCCTCAGTGTTCACTACGTTTGGAGCAAGACGGGAAATTTGCTATTTATTTGTTTGCTAAGATGTTCCTGTAGTTGGGAACAGCTACCTTGGTTTTCTCAACTGGTAGAAACATCATAACTTCAGTGAAAAACTCTGTGCAGCTGGAGAGTTTCAATACTGCAACAATCAAGCTTTTGGAATAACTATAAAACCCACGATATGGATCCGCACCTTGCTCTCTGTTTGTGAAGCGCTCTAGCCCAGGGCCTCTTTCTGCTCTCTCTGCATTTGAGGCTGTAATTGTGATTGATTTTTTTCTTGTTCAATCTCATGTTGAACTGTAATCAGCTCTATCAGCTCAGCATTGGCCTCCGGATATGATTGTCTGTGCGGAGCCATCCGACAGTAATCGCCTGCTAATCTCAGCCAAGCGCGATGGGATAAGAAGACTTAGTGTTGGGAGATCAGCACACATGTGGGCTGCTGCTACCGAGAGCTTTCTGATTCTGCTGCTGTTAGGGCTCGAAAGCCCTAGATTTGATACGACTTGACCTGATAGGATGGCATTACTGTAGCCAACAGGGAAGGGGTGCCAGGAGGCCACTTTACGTGTGCAGCCCTCCATCCAAATACACTGTCTGTGCACTTTATTGAAAACACCTACTTAGTGTTTCCATTTTCTGTCAAATTTATGAACTCCTACTCTACCTAACTTATAGCTCCAGTGGGGAACCCTAAAGGCCTAATAGGCTTTTAGAGAAGGCCGTGATTTCTGGCATCTAAAAAATATGTCATCAATTGGAGTATCTAGCTAGAGACAGCCAAGAAAGCTCTCCCATTGGTTAGGACTTCAGGGGCTGGATAGAAGGCATTCCATGTTAGATTAACTACCAACATAATTAAGAAGTGGCAGAAGAACGTTTTGACTTCCAACAGTTAGAACCAATTTTTTTGAGGAAAGACGCCATTCTAGACCTTCTGGAAGGTCTAAATATGTTGCTGACTGTGAATATGAGTCATAGACTTAGCAGATTTCAGGTGGGAAAACAGAGGCAGCAGCTCTATGCCAGGACTCTTTACTGAGCCTCTTTAAAATTGATTCATAAAAACTTAAATATCGTTATTGCCTGTTAAGAGCTTCAAATGAAACATACAGAACGTCTGTCTTTAATCTAGAATGTCCAAGTGCACTAGTTTTATTGTCAATTAGAGACTGTAGCCGATCTGTTGCTGAGCATTTTATAAGCTCCACTCTATCTCATTCATCACCGGTCAGTTTCCAACCACAGGACCAGTGTTGACTGTCTCTGTGGTTAGACTCTGAAGCACACCCCATGCCATACAGTGTTCTTCCACACATTGCATGCAATTACCCATTTCCACCAGAGAGGTCTCCAAATCCCCAAAGCTTGGTGTAGCTTTAACTTTTAATGGAAGTTAAAATAACAACACATGAGCAGTTTTGGCCCATTTCGTTTGGTTCATCTGTCCTGAAAAGTTCACCCAGAGTAAAGGACAGAAAAACGATGAAAAATGTAAAGCTGACAAAAGGCGTAAAACGATTTTAACACGACAGTAAAGAGACCAAAGCTGACTCAAACTCAGAGTGGCAGTGCTGACGGAGCCAGGCTTCAGTGATTATGGGACCGGGTCTTTATGTGAACTTGGTCCTCCAGTTAATCAGTGTTGGTGCTCACTTTCCATTTATGCTGATCTGAGAGCACATTTATTAAATATTACAGAGAGCAGGAAGAGCTCTTTCTGACATGGGGGTGCAGCGGCCAATCCAAATTAAATGTGATCAATTCAAACAGCGTGACTGAACCAGAACCCACACCAAACACTGAGAAGGGTGGAATAACAGTTCAACAGTTTACAGCCAGTACTAACAATATAAATACAGTATGATCCATGCAAATAAATGTATAAGTGTTCATATGTCAGAGTAAACTCAACAACTAGAGGGAAGGTAAAACTAAATTAACATCCAGAATGAAGTTCTAATAAAATTAATATCCAGAATAAAGTTCTAACAGTTATTATCAAGAATGAAGTTCTAATAAAAAACAATTTCCAGAATGAAGTTCTAACAAAGTTGTTTTCCAGAATGAAGTTCTATCAGAGTTATTATCCAGAATTAAGTTCTAATAATATTAATTTCCAGAATGAAGTTCTAACCGTTATTATCAAATATGAATGAATTTCTAACAAAGTTATTATCAAGAATGAAGTTCTAATAAAAACAATTTCTAGAATGAAGTTCTAAAAAAGTTATTATCCAGAATGATGTTCTAATAAAATTAATTTCTAGAATGAAGTTCTAAAAAAGTTATTATCCAGAATGATGTTCTAATAAAATTAATTTCTAAAATGAAGTTCTAATAAAATTAATATCCAGAATAAAGTTCTAATAAAATTAATATTCAGAATGAAGTTCTAATAAAATTAATATTCAGAATGAAGTTCTATTAAAGTTATTATCCAGAATGAAGTTCTAATAAAATTACACCCAGCATTAAGCTTTAATAAAATATTATCTAGAATGTTTTTTTTTACACCAGTGACTTAACTAGAAATAATCTAATTTAAATTTAATTTGAAATGAACTTATAATAAAGTTATAATAAAGTTAATGAATAAAGTTAAATAAACAGACTGCATTGCAAATGATTGTAATTGCAAATGTTTGAAGGGTAATTCACGAGTTCAGTCAGGAGTGACTTGATTTCAGATGAAGCGGCAGGTCATTGGTCAGTTGTGTGCGTGTGTGATGTTTATTGCAGGAGATGGTGTGTAAGCAGTGCCTCTGATGGTCATTTCCATGCTGGACTGGAGAGAACAGCCCGTTTTATTGGACTCTAATATAAGACCTTCAGTCTGTCTGTCTGTCTGTAACTCAGCTATAAGAGCTTCTCTCCTTATTCTAGTCTGTTTGGTTTTGGCACTGGTTACATTTACTGAATATTCCCATGTTTATCATATCACTCTATAGTAGTTCTACAGTTCATCCATCTATTTCCCTGCAATCTCTGTTAGCCTGTTCTTCAGTGGCCAGGACCCCCATGGACCCTCACAGAGCAGGTTCTATTTTGGTGGTGGGTCATTCTCAGCACTGCAGTAACACTGACGTGGTGGTGGTGTGTTAGTGTGTGTTGTGCTGGTCTGAGTGGATCAGACACAGCAGTGCTGCTGGAGTTTTTAAACACCTCAGTGTCGCTGCTGGACTGAGAATCGTCCACCAACCAAAAATATCCAATGGAGGATGACCAACACACACTGTGCAGCAGCAGATGAGCTGTCATCTCTGACTTTACATCTACAATGTGGACTGACCAGGTAGGAGTGTCTAATAGAGTGGACAGTGAGTGGACACAGTGTTTAAAAACTCCAGCAGCACTGCTGTGTCTGATCCACTCACACCAGCACAACACACACTAACACACCACCACCACGTCAGTGTTACTGCAGTGCTGAGAATGACCCACCACCCAAACAGTACCTGCTCTGTGAGGGTCCATGGGGGTCCTGACCACTGAAGAACAGGGTAAAAGGGGGTAACAAAATATGCAGAGTGTGGAACTGTGGAACCACAAAGTGCATGAAATGGACACTAAGTGTAGACAGATGGTAAGTAAGCAGTGTGTGTGTGTGTGTGTGTGTGTGTGTGTGTGTGTGTGTGTGTGTGTGTGTGTGTGTGTGCTGAGAGGACTCACTCGTATTGTTCTCCGCCACTGTAGGTCCGCATGGCGAAGGCGAGCGTTGCTTTGAAGAAAAACATCTCGCTCTCGTTCCACTCGTACTGACCACACACACACATCAACTAGATCAGGAGAGAACCTTATAGACTATAGAAGAGCTCTTACTGCAGCTCAGCCTGTCTCTCCTCTCATAGAAAACAATAAGAACAATCCTAGACTACTATTTAGCACAATTTCTAAACTAACAGAGAACAAAACATTCACTGAACCCCAGATGCTGTCAGCCTATAGCAGCAATGATTTTATGAATTTCTTTAGTGAGAAAATAAAAAAAATTAGACAGAAAATTCTGAACACACAGTTAAACCCCACAAACCTGCTGGCTTCTAATGCCAGTCTGGACCCTGAGAATATTACAGTCACTGCAGGGAGGCTGGAATCGTTTACCTTCCTTCAAGAAAATGAACTAGTTAAAAGTTTCTTCTGCAAAACCATCTACCTGTATGTTAGATCCTTCTGTCAATAATAAACTCCTCTCTTAGCCTCGGATACATCCCAAAAACCTTTAAACTCGCAGTAACTAGACCGCCGATTAAGAAAGCTGACCTTGATCCCTGCGATTTATCAAATTAGAAATAGAAAAAGTGGTAGCAAATCAATTAAGCTCTTATTTGCATAGGAATCATCTACATGAATAATTTGAGTCTGGTTTTAGGCCACCTCACAGTACAGAAACAGCACTAGTAAAAATTGTAAATGATCTATCATTCTCTGACAGAGGAAATGTGCCTTTGCTAGTCCTCCTTGACCTTAGTGCAGCATTTGACCACTCTGTCTACTAGATAGACTGGAAAACCTTGTAGGGGTAACAGGAACAGCTCTTTCCTGGTTCAGGTCCTACCTCACTGATCACTATCAGTGTGTTAATGTAAAGGGCGAATCATCTGTCCTTGTAAAAGTAAAGTATGGTGTTCCACAAGGCTCTGTTTTAGGACCTATATTATTCATAATATATATGCTACCATTATCAGTAAACACGGCATAAATTTCCACTGTTATGCCGATGACACTCAGTTATATATATATGAAACAAACCGGATGATAAAATTAAACTTAGCAAGATTGAGGACTGTATAAAAGACATAAAAGACTGGATGTCGAGTAACTTTCCGCTACTTAACTCAGATAAATCAGAGGTCCTGTTTCTTGGTCCAAAATCAGCTAGAAACAAACTGTCTAACTCAACACTAAAACTTAACAATCTCTCAGCTGCATCAAGCTCATCTGTTAAAAATCTTGGTGTCATGATAGACACTGATCTGTCCTTCGACGCACATATAACTAATATCACTAGAACAGCCTTCCTGCATCTCCATAATATCGTTAAATTAAGAAATTCATTATCTCTACAGGATGCAGAAAAGCTAGTTCATGCATTTATCACTTCAAGGCTGGATCACTGTAATGCCCTGCTGTCTGGATGTCCCAGCAAAAGCCTTAACAAGCTTCAGCTAGTCCAGAACGCTGCAGCCAGAGTCCTCACAAGAACTAGGAAGTTTGACCATATTAGTCCAGTTTTATCAGCCCTGCACTGGTTACCAGTTAAATTTCACACTGATTATAAAATTCTATTACTGACCTATAAAGCTCTAAACGGACTCGCCCCTCAGTACCTGAGTGAACTTCTCTCCCACTATGAACCATCACGCCTACTTAGATCACAAGGTGCTGCTCACTACTGGTACCTAGAATTAATAAAGCTCCATCAGGGGGCGGAGCTTCTCATACAAAGCCCCCCAGCTCTGGAATAATCTGGGACGCCAAAAAAATCTAATTGAAGCCAAAAGACATTGTGGACGCGGCTGAAATCCCAAATTTCTAAATGATTCATTTTGATTTGTTTAATTTGTGGGATTCTGAATCATTTTAATGGAATACAGACAACATAAACAATAAAACACACAGTGGATTCAGGTGTTTTGGGACACTTTAGGAAACCGTAGATGATGGATAATTACCTGAAGTCACACTGTAGATATTTTTCTACTGTAAATGCTTTACTGAGTATCATCATAAGCAATTCCAGCAAGTTTTTACAGTTTTCTGTATAATTAAATAGCTAAGATGTAAACAGATGTGCACAGTGGTGGTGATGGGAACCAGACATCCACCTCTAAACCTCCCTCATGAATTCACTGCCTGATGACTGACACACTGTTTTACAGTAGTTTTGAGGAGGTTTTGGCCTTCAAATCGAATCCTGTAGGTTCTCTGGTGGTTCTGGATGGTAAATAAAGTGTCTATATCTGTGTTGTAGTCATGGCGACCCCTGGTTCCCATCACCACCACTGTAAATACGTCTGAACCGTTTCACAACAAACCCGCTCTGAATCCCTCTGATTACATCTCAGAGAATTATGCAGAAATTTAGAAAAATAGGTGGAGTTCTCCTTTGAATGCTCTGGACAGTTTGGTAAATGCAGAATCTAAAGGATGAGATGGGTCAATTAGTGACATTAGAAACTTACAGCGTCACCTCCCAGCGCTGTCTTAATACTGAGCCTCACTTTATAGCCATCATCTACAGGGAGAGAGAGAGAGAGAGAGAGAGAGAGAGAGAGAGAGAGAGAGAGAGGGAGAGAGAGAGAGAGAGGGAGAGGGAGAGAGACAG